>NC_141873.1:90275098-90426613 GCF_056163025.1 Triticum urartu
TTGAACCGAAACCCAAGACTAAGTGCTTCTATTGTAAGGGGAACGGTCACTGGTAGCGGAACTACCCCAAATGCATGGTAGATAAGAAGGCTGGCAACTTCAACAAAGTATATACGTGTTATTAAGTGTACCTCACTAGTACTCCTGGTAGCACCTGGGTATTAGATACCGGTTCAGTTGCTGTTATTGGTGACTTGAAGCAAAAGCTACGGACTAAACGGAGACTGGTTAAGGGCGAGGTGACGATGTGGGTTGGAAGTGTTTCCAAAGTTGATGAGATCACCATCGCACGCTCCATCTGCCTTCGGGATTAGTATTGAACCTAGATAAATGTTATCAGGTGTCTACGTTGAGCATGAATATGATTAGATCATGCTCATTGCAATACGGTTATTCATTTAAGTTAGAGAATAATGGTTATTCTGTTTACATGAATAATACATTTCATGGGCATGCACCCTATGTGAATGGTTCAGTGAATCTCGGTCGTGGTAATACACATGTTCACGCCAAAAGATGTAGAGTTAATAATGATAGTACCACTTTCTTGTGGCACTGTCGCTTAGGTCATATTGGCGTAAGATGCATGAAGAAACTCCATGTCGATGGATGTTTGGAGTCACTTGATTTTAAATCGCTTGACACATGCGAGCCATGCCTCATGGGCAGGATGACTAAGACCCCGTTTTCAGGTAAAATAAAACGGGCAAGTGACTTGTTGGAAATCATACATGCTGATGCGTGTGATCCAATGAGAATTGAAGCGTGCGGTGGATATCGCTATTTTCTCATCTTCACTGACAATTTGAGTAGATATAGGTATATTTACTTAATGAAGCACAAGTCTGAAACGTTTGAAAAGTTCAAACGATTTCAGAGTGAAGTTAAGAACCATCATAACAAGAAGATCAAATTCCTACGATTTGATTGATGAGAATTTCTGAGTTATGAGTTTGGCAATCACTTAAGACATTGTGGAATTGTTTCATAGTTGAAGCCACCTAGAACACCACAGGGTAATGGTGTGTCCGGACGTCGTAATCGAACCTTATGAGATATGGTGTGACTTACCGATCTACCGTTTTCATTTTGAGGATATGCGTTAGAGACAGCTGCATTCACTTTAGATAGGACACCATCTAAGTCTGTTGAGACGACGTCGTATGAATATGGTTTGGCAAGAAACCAAAAATTGTCATTTCTTAATGTTTGGGGCTGCGATGCTTAAGGCTTTAGCCGGAGAAGCTCGAACCCAAAAGCGGACAAACACGTCTTCATAGGATACCCAAAGGTGACAGTTGGGTATACCTTCTATCTCAGATCTGAGGGCAAATTGTTTGTCGCTAAGAACGGGTCCTTTCTCGAGAAGGAGTTTCTCTCGAAAGAATTGAGTGGGAGGAAGATAGAACTTGATGAGGTTGTTGAACCTTTACTTCAACCAGAAAGTGATGCAACATAGAAAGATGTTTTCTGTGGCGCCTATGTCTGTTGAATAGGAAGTTAATGATAGTGATCATGAAGCTTCGGATCAAGTTGCTATCGAACCTCGTAGATCGACAAGGATATGTACTACTCCTGAGTGGTACGGTAATCCTGTCTTAGATATCATGTTGTTAGACAACAATGAACCTACGAGCTATGGAGAAGCGATGGTGGGCCCTTATTCCGATAAATGGTTAGAAGCCATGAAATCCGAGATAGGATCCATGTATCAGAACAAAGTATGGACTTTGGTGGACTTGCCCGATGATCGGCGAGTCATTGAGATAAATGGATCTTTAAGAAGAAGACGGACTTGTGGGAAAGAGTCTTTTCACAAGTTCAAGGAGTTGACTACGATGAAAATTTCTCACCTGTAGCGATGCTTAAGTCCGTCGGAATCATGTTAGCATTAGCTGTATTTTTCGATTATGAAATCTGACAGATGGATGTCAAAA
This sequence comes from Triticum urartu, assembly GCF_056163025.1. NCBI lineage: Eukaryota > Viridiplantae > Streptophyta > Magnoliopsida > Poales > Poaceae > Triticum > Triticum urartu. Next base: position 90,277,036 of record NC_141873.1, read on the forward strand.
ACAAGTTTTCTTACCAATTTTCGTAAGAAAGAGTTGTATGTGATACAATCAAAGTTTTTGTCGATCCTAAGGATGCTAAAAGGTATGCTAGCTCTAGCGATCCATCTATGGACTAGAGCGAGCATCTCGGAGTCGAAATATATGCTTTGATAGAGTGATCAAAGCTTTTAGGTTTATACAATGTTTGCTAGAAACTTGTATTTACAAGAAAGTGAGTGGGAGCACTACAACATTTCTGATAAGTATATGTGGATGACATATTATTGATCCGAAATAATGTAAAATTTCTGGAAAGCATAAACGGTTGTTTGAAGAGTGTTTTCCAAAGGAAGACCTGGATAAAGTTGCTTACATATTGGGCATCAAGATCTATAGAGATAGATCAAGACGCCTGATGATACTTTCAAAGAACGCACACCTTGACATGTTTTTGAAGGACTTCAAAATAGATCAGTCAAAGAAGGGGTTCTTGCCTGAGTTGTAAGGTGTGAAGTTGAGTAAGACTCAAAGATTGACCACGGCAGAAGAAAGAGGAAGGACGAAGGTCGTCCCATATGCTTTTGTCATAGGCTCTATACGGTATGCCATGCTGAGTACCGCACCTGATGTGTGCCTTGCCACATGTCTGGCAAGAGGGTACAAAGGTGATCTAGGAGTGGATCACCGGATAGCGGTCAAAAATTATCCTTAGAGGAATAAGGAAATGTTTCTCGGTTATGGAGGTGATAAAGAGTTCGACGTAAAGAGTTACGTCGATGCAAGCTTAACACCTATCCGGATAGCTCTGAGTAGAGATACCGGATACGTATAATGGAGCAACAATTTGGAATAGCTCCAAGTGGAACGTGGTAGCAGCATCTACGATATGACATAAAGTTTTGCGAAATACATAAGGATCTGAATATGGCAGACCCGTTGACTACAACCTCTCTCACAAGCATAACATGATCAAACCCAGAACTCATTGAGTGTTAATCACATAGTGATGTGAACTAGATTAGTGACTCTAGTAAACTCTTTGGATGTTGGTCACATGGCGATGTGACCTGTGAGTGTTAATCACATGGCGGTGTGACCTAGATTATTGACTCTAGTGCAAGTGGGAGACTGTTGGAAATATTCCCTGGAGGCAATAATAAATTACTTATTATTATATTATATTTCATTGTTCATGATAATCGTTTATTATCCATGCTAGAATTGTATTGATAGGAAACTCAGATACATGTGTGGATACATAGACAACACCATGTCCCTAGTAAGCCTCTAGTTGACTAGCTCGTTGATCAATAGATGGTTACGGTTTCCTGACCATGGACATTGGATGTCGTTGATAACGGGATCACATCATTAGGAGAATGATGTGATGGACAAGACCCAATCCTAAGCCTAGCATAAGATCGTGTAGTTCGTATGCTAAAGCTTTTCTAATGTCAAGTATCATTTCCTTAGACCATGAGATTGTGCAACTCCCGGATACCGTAGGAGTGCTTTGGGTGTGCCAAACATCACAACGTAACTGGGTGGCTATAAAGGTGCACTAAGGGTATCTCCGAAAGTGTCTGTTGGGTTGGCACAAATCAAGACTGGGATTTGTCACTCCGTGTAAATGGAGAGGTATCTCTGGGCCCACTCGGTAGGACATCATCATAATGTGCACAATGTGACCAAGGAGTTGATCACGGGATGATGTGTTACGGAACGAGTAAAGAGACTTGCCGGTAACAAGATTGAACAAGGTATCGGGATACCGACGATCGAATCTCGGGCAAGTATCGTACCGATAGGCAAAGGGAATTGTATACGGGATTGATTGAATTCTTGACATTGTGGTTCATCCGATGAGATCATCGTGGAGCATGTGGGAGCCAACATGGGTATCCAGATCCCGCTGTTGGTTATTGATCGGAGAGTTGTCTCGGCCATGTCTGCATGACTCCCGAACCCGTAGGGTCTACACACTTAAGGTTCGATGACGCTAGGGTTATAGGGAAAGTATGTACGCGGTTACCGAATGTTGTCCGGAGTCCCGGATGAGATCCCGGACGTCACGAGTAGTTCCGGAATGGTCCGGAGGTAAAGATTGATATATAGGAAGTATGGTTTTGGCCACCGGAAGTGTTCCGGGCATCACCGGTAGTGTACCGGGACCACTGGAGGGGTCCGGGGGTCCACCGGGAGGGGCCACGGGCCCCGGAGGCATACATGGGCCAAGTGTGAGAAGGGACCAGCCCCTAGGTGGTCTGGGGTGCCTCCCCACCAAGGCCCATGCGCCTAGAAAGAAGAGGGGGCAAACCCTAAGGGCAGATGGGCCCTAAGGCCCATGCCTGGTGCGCCTCCCTCTCCCCCCCACTTGGCCGCCACCCCAGATGGGGATTGGGGCTACCACCACCCTTAGGGTGGAAACCCTAGGTGGGGGCATAGCCCTCCCTCTCCCCCTATGTATAGTGGAGGTAAAGGGGGAGACCAACACACGAAGTTCTTCCCCTGTTGGCGCAGCCCTACCCCTCTCCCTCCTTGTCTCTCGTAGTGCTTGGCGAAGCCCTGCTGGAGCTCCTCCACCACCACCACCACGCCGTCGTGCTACTATTGGACGGAGTCTTTCCCAACCTCTCCTTCTCCCCTTGCTGGATCAAGGCGTAAGGAGACGTCACCGGGCTGCACGTGTGTTGAACGCGGAGGTGCCGTGGTTCGGCGCTTAGATCGGAATCAACCACGATCTGAATCGCTACGAGTACGACTCCTTCATCCGCTGTAACACCCTGGATGTAACTTTCCCAATTTGTACTCCAACTCTTGCCGTTTCCGGCGTTAAGTTATATTTATTATCTCGGGTTCGGGTTTTTGCCTCCATGTGTTGTTGCTGTTGTCATGCATCTCATATCATGTCATCATGTGCATTGCATCTGCATACGTGTTCGTCTCATGCATTCGAGCATTTTCCCCGTTGTCCGTTTTGCATTCTGGCGCTTCGTTCTCCTTCGGTGGTCATTTCTAGCTTTCTTTCATGTGTGGGGATTAAACATTTCCGGATTGGACCGAGACTTGCCAAGCGGCCTTGGTTTACTACCGGTAGACCGCCTGTCAAGTTTCGTATCATTTGGACTTCGTTTGATACTCCAACGGTTAACCGAGGGACCGAAAAGGCCTCGTGTGTGTTGCAGCCCAACACCCCTCCAATTTGGCCCAAAACCCACCTAAGTCTTCTCCATCATCTAGAGCGTTCGATCACGATCGCGTGGCCGAAAACCGCACCTCATTTGGACTCTCCTAGCTCCCTCTATGGCTATAAATAGATCCCCTCCGTTTTCAGATCATTCTACCCTAAATCTAGCCCCCCCCCCCGTCTCTCCGCGCGCCGGACGTGTCCGGACGCGCCGGACATCACTGCCACCGTGAATCGCGCGCCGCCACGTGGCCGCACCGCGCCCACATGGCCACCTCTGTCCCGCCGGCCCGCTCGGCCCGGGCGGGGCCCCCGAAGCCCATCGGCTCGCCCCCGCCGCCCGCCGTGCCCGCGCCTACCGTGCCCGACCCCGCCGCCTTGCTCGCTAGCCGGATCCGCCACCGCCTTGCACGCCGGCCGGAGCCGCCGCCACCTTGCTCGCCGGCGCGCCCCGCCACCGCACCGCTCCGCCGCGGCCGCCGCGCCCTCCGGCCGCTCCGCCGCCTCTCCGCCTTGCCTCCGGCCAGATCCGGCCGCGGGAGAGCCGGATCCGGCGATCCCCTCCACTCCGGCCGCCGTCCGCGCCATCTCCGGCGAGCAGCGCCGCTGCCTCGGTTCGCGTGCCGGGTCAACCCTAGATCCGGAGGTCGAAATTTCTTCTAAGTCCCAGATATTTTCAGTCCATGTGCACATGTTCGTAGCTCCGTAACTTTGCATCCGTAGCTCCGATTCATGCATATAGCATATCAAAATGTTCATCTCCGAGAGTACATCATTTCATCCCATTGCATCATTTTCATTTGAGCCCATATTGATGCCCGAAATGCTGTTAGAAGAGGGCTACTTGAGTTAATTGTCAGATCTGCTACTCCGTTTAGCACTTTTGTCATTTTTGCCATGATTAATGTGTGCACGATATGCCCATGAGTTCTACATATGTTTTGTTAAGGGTTTTGTCATCTCTCCAGAGGTGCAACCCATTTATTTTTAGGATGTGTTTGATGACTTGTGCAAGCTTGCAAAGAGGTGCACTTGTTAATTCTGTTTTCAGGGACTTAGTAATTTCACTAAGTCCTGCAGCTGTTTATCTCATGATGCCATATGTTCTTATTGTTTCCTAGTGATCCGTGCCTCTTTTGGGGATGATCAGTAAGAGAGTTTTGTTAATATTGTAGTGATCTATCCATCTGTGTCTTTGTTTGCAATTATGGAGTACCCTAGCTTGAGTCAATCGAGCTCTACTTTTGCTACTTTGTGAATCTGGGCAGATTGTCAACTTGTTTGCAATTTTGCCAGTGATGTTGTAGTTGATCCATGCATGCTATGCTATTGTTCTTGCCATGTATAGATTGCATTTTGTTCCTTCTCTATGGATGTATGCTTGTCTTGCCATGACTTGCACCATAGTGAGTGCATCGAGCTCGTAAACATGCCTACTTGAGTTATATTTCAGCATGTGTCAGTTTTTCACTAAGTCTGAAAACTGATTATGTTTTTGCTATGTTCACATGCTTGCAATTGTATTTTCTGATCCCTTTTGGCTCAAGGTCACTAAGGGACTTTTGTTAAGCTCTTTGAGTACCTCCATGCCATGCTTTACTTTGCCATGTTCAGATCCTGTAGCATGTAGTTTTGTTGCTCCGAAGTGGGCTACCTGATCTGAAATTCCAGACAAGTGTTGATTTCACTAAGTCTGAGATATGTTTGTCATATGCATTTTTTCCATGCTTGTTTGAACCTGTTAATGGATGAATTGGCCGTAGCTCAGTGCTAGACTTTTGTTAAGCATCTTGTGTGCATCCCTGCCATGTATTTTGTTGTCATGTTTGGTGGCTGTAGCATGTTCATTTTGTTGCATTTAGATGCCTATTTGCTGTAAATCGCAGACCGGTGTCATTTTTGAATCGCTTGCCATTTCCAAACCGTAACTCTGATTCCGGCGTTCTTTATATCGTTTTCAAGCGATTTCATCTCATCTTTTCCAGTGGAACACTTGAAATTCCAAGTTTATGCCAGGTTCTTGCATTTCCTGTCATATCTTGCATTTTGCATCCCGCATCGCATCCCGCATAGCATATCATCTTTGCATTGTGTGGTTTGAGTTTGCACGTGGTTGATTGTGTCCTTGTTGCTTGTTTGTCTTGTTTGGGTAGAGCCGGGAGACGAGTTCGCTAACGAGGAGCCCGTTGTGTTTGCTTTCGAGGATCCAGTCAACTCTGACAACTGTGCAGGCAAGATGATCACACCCTCGAAATCACTACTATCTTTGCTATGCTAGTTTGCTCGCTCTTTTGCTATGCCATTGCTTCGATGCCTACCACTTGCTTTCAAGCCTCCCAAATTGCCATGTCAAACCTCTAACCCACCATGTCCTAGCAAACCGTTGATTGGCTATGTTACGCTTTGCTCAGCCCCTCTTATAGCGTTGCTAGTTGCAGGTGAAGATTGGATGCCGTTCCTTGTTGGAACATTTATTTTACTTGTTGGGGATATCATTATATTATCTTGTTATCTTAATGCATCTATATACTTGGTAAAGGGTGGAAGGCTCGGCCTCTTGCCTAGTGTTTTGTTCCACTCTTGCCGCCCTAGTTTCCGTCATATCGGGTTATGTTCCCGGATTTTGCGTTCCTTACGCGGTTGGGTTATAATGGGAACCCCTTGATATTTCGCCTTGATTAAAGCTTTTCCAGCAATGCCCAACCTTGGTCTTACCATTTGCCACCTAGCCTCTTTTTCCCTCAGGTTTCCGGAGCCCGCTGGTCATCGTATTTTAACCCCCCCCCCCCCCGGGCCAGTGCTCCTCTGAGTGTTGGTCCAAACTAGAGTCTTGTGCAGCGCCCCCTCGGGGAAACTCGAGGTTTGGTTTTAGTTGTATGGAGAGCTCATCTGAGTGTGCCCTGAGAACAAGATATGTGCAGCTCCTATCGGGATTTGTCGGCACATTCGGGCGGTGTTGCTGGTCTTGTTTTAACCCGTCGAAGTGTCTTGAATTACCGAGATACCGAGTCTGATCGGAATGTCTTGGGAGGAGGTCTATTCCTTCGTTGACCGTGAGAGCTTGTCATGGGCTAAGTTGGGACTCCCCTGCAGGGATTTGAACTTTCGAAAGCCGTGCCCGCGGTTATGGGCAGATGGGAATTTGTTAATGTCCGGTTGTAGATAACTTGAACCTTAATTAATTAAAATGAATCAACTGAGTGTGTTACCATGATGGCCTCTTCTCGACGGAGTCCGGGAAGTGGACACGGTGTTGGAATAATGTTTGCGCAGGTTGCTCTCTAGTTTTTCTCGCTTGCGCTTTGCCTCCTCTTCTCGCTCTCTTTTGCGAATAAGTTGGCCACCATATTTGCTAGTCGCTTGCTGCAGCTCCACATATATTTACCTTGCCTTACCTATAAGCTTAAATAGTCTTGATCGCGAGGGTGCGAGATTGCTGAGTCCCTGTGGCTCACAGATTACTATTACACCAGATGCAGGGCCTGATGATTCCGCTCCAGCAGGCGCATATGAGCTCAAGTGGGAGTTCGACGAAGACTCTCAACGTTACTATGTTTCCTTTCCCGATGATCAGTAGTGGTGCCCAGTTGGGGGTGAACGGGACCGGTGTCGCATGTTGGGTTCTCTTTTATTTTGGCGTCGTAGTCGGGCCATGAGTGTTTGGATGATGTAATGTTATTTATGCACTTGATTGACGTGGCGAGTGTAAGCCAACTATGTTATCTCCCTTTTTATTATCATATTACATGGGATGTTGTGAAGATTGCCTAACTTGTGACATATGCCTTCAATGCGATTATGTCTCTAAGTCGTGTCTCGACACGTGGGAGCTATAGTCGCATCGAGGGTGTTACATCCGCGTTCTTGCAACGCTTCCGCTTAGCGATATACAAGGATATGTAGATGCACTCCCCTTCCCCTTGTTGCTAGATTATTTTAAATTTCTGCTACGATCCCCAATAACCAATACAACTGAACTAAGAAGTTTCTTAGGTTTGGCTGGTTACTACAGACGATTCATTAAGGATTATGGTGTTATATGCAGGCCTCTGCATGATCTTCTCAAGAAGGACTCCTTCCTCTGGTCTAACAGCCAAACAGTTGCATTTGACAAACTGAAATACAGCTTAACTCATGCACCAGTTTTAGCACTGCCAGATTTTACTATTCCATTTGAGTTGGAATGTGATGCTTCTGGTACTGGCATTGGTGCTGTCCTCATGCAGAAACATAGGCCAATTGCTTATTATAGCAAATCCTTGGGCCCTAAAGCAGCAGCTCTGTCCACTTATGAAAAAGAAGCTGTGGCTATTCTGGAATCACTCAAGAAGTGGAGACATTACTTTTTAGGCTCTTCACTGATCATTAAAACAGATCATCAAAGCCTGAAGTATATTACTGACCAAAGAATTTCTGAGGGCATCCAACACAAATTGATGCTTAAGCTCTTAGAATTCACTTATACAATAGATTACAAGAAAGGGAAGGAAAACAAAGCTGCTGATGCACTTTCTAGGAAACCTCAACTCTTGGCAATATCTATGGCAGTGCCTAGTTGGACTGAACAACTAGAAAACTCTTACAGCAAAGATACAAAGTGCAAAGATCTCATAGCACAGTTAACTGCAGGAAACACTACACTTCCTCTATATAGTTACACAGCTGGTATACTCAGATATAAAGATAGAATTTATGTGGGAGCTGACACAGAGTTTCAGCAACAATTACTGTCAACATTTCATTCTTCTCCAATTGGAGGACACTCTGGAGTAAGAGCAACTTACCATAGAATTAAGAGGATATTCTATTGGACAAATATGAAAAAGGATATTGAAAAATTCATACAGGAATGCCCTGTCTGTCAGAGAGTAAAAGGTGAACACCGTCATTATCCAGGTTTGCTTGATCCCCTCCCTATACTTGATATGGCATGGAGACACATTTCCATGGATTTTTTGGAAGGCCTTCCTAAATCTCAAGGAAAGAATGTGATCTTGGTAGTTGTTGATAGATTTACCAAGTATTCCCACTTTATTGCTCTGTCACATCCTTTCACTGTTAACATTGTCATTCAGACATTCATTGACAATGTGTTCAAATTACATGGATTACCAGTGTCCATAGTAACTGACAGAGACACAATATTTACCAGTAATCTTTGGCAAGCATTGTTTAAGTCCTTGGGAGTTAAACTTAATATGAGTACAGCTCATCACCCCCATTCTGATGGCCAGACAGAGAGAGTGAACCAATGCTTGGAAACCTACCTGAGAAGTATGGTTTTTAATGAACCAAAGAAGTGGTATTCATGGTTATCTATGGCTGAATGGTGGTTTAATACATCCTATCATACTGCCACCAAGTACACCCCATTCCAGTGCCTGTATGGATTTCCTCCTCCACTCTTTGGAGAAGTTTCAATTCCTGGTCCTAGTGATGTGGATGCAGCTACCTTCTTACAGCAAAGAGAAGAGATGCAGCAACAGCTAAAACACAACTTACTGGTAGCTCAACAATGTATGAAGAAATATGCTGATATGAATCGCACCGACAGACAATTTTAGGCAGGAGAGATGGTCTACATGAAAATGCAACCCTATCGTCTTGCTGCATTTGATATTTGAACGGGCCTCAAACTAGCGACCAAATTCTACAGACCATTCAGAATCCTGGAGAAGATTGGTCACTCAGCTTACAAGCTGTTGTTGGGGAACGTAGCAGAATTTTAAAATTTTCTACGCATCACCAAGATCAATCTATGGAGTCATCTAGCAACGAGGGAGAGAGGAGTGCATCTACATACCCTTGTAGATCACGAGCGGAAGCGTTCAAGAGAACGGGGTTGATGGAGTCGTACTCGACATGATTCAAATCACCGATGACCTAGTGCCGAACGGACGGCACCTCCGCGTTCAACACACGTACGGTTGGGAGACGTATCCTCCTTCTTGATCCAGCAAGGGGGAAGTAGAGGTTGATGAAGATCCAGCAGCACGACGGCGTGGTGGTGGAAGCAAAGGTGATCTCGGCAAGGCTTCGCCAAGCGCTGGGAGATGGAGTGTCACGGGAGGGAGAGGGAGAGGCCAGGGGCTTGGGTGCGCAGCCCTCCCTCCCCCCACTATATATAGGGTGCCTAGGGGGGTGCCGGCCCTAGTAGATCCAATCTCCTAGGGGGGGCGGCGGCCAAGGGGGTGCCGTGCCCCCCAAGGCAAGGGTGGCGCCCCCACCCCTAGGGTTTCTAACCCTAGGCGCAGGGGGAGGCCCAAGGGGGGCGCACCAGCCCACTAGGGGCCGGTTCCCCTCCCACTTCAGCCCATGGGGCCCTCCAGGATAGGTGGCCCCACCCGGTGGACCCCGGGACCCTTCCGGTGGTCCCGGTACAATGCCGGTGACCCCGAAACCTTCCCGATGGCTGAAACTGGACTTCCTATATATAAATCTTTACCTCCGGACCATTCCGGAACTCCTCGTGACGTACGGGATCTCATCTGGGACTCCGAACAACTTTCGGGTTACCGTGTGCTAATATCTCTACAACCCTAGCGTCATCGAACCTTAAGTGTGTAGACCCTACGGGTTCGGGAGACATGCAGACATGACCGAGAAGCCTCTCCGGTCAATAACCAACAGCGGGATCTGGATACCCATGTTGGCTCCCACAAGCTCCACAATGATCTCATCGGATGAACCATAATGTCGAGGATTCAATCAATCCGTATACAATTCCCTTTGTCAATCGGTACGTTACTTGCCCGAGACTCGATCGTCGGTATCCCAATACCTTGTTCAGTCTCGTTACCGGCAAGTCACTTTACTCGTACCGTAATGCATGATCCCGTGATCAATCACTTGATCACTTTGAGCTCATTATGATGATGCATTACCGAGTGGGCCCAGAGATACCTCTCCGTCATACGGAGTGACAAATCCCAGTCTCGATTCGTGCCAACCCAACAGACACTTTCAGAGATACCTGTAATGTACCTTTATAGTCACCTAGTTACGTTGTGACGTTTGGCACACCCAAGGCACTCCTACGGTATCCGGGAGTTGCACAATCTCATGGTCTAAGGAAATGATACTTGACATTCAGAAAAGCTACAACAAACGAACTACACAATCTTTGAGCTAAGCTTAGGATTGGGTCTTGTCCATCACATCATTCTCCTAATGATGTGATCCCGTTATCAATGACATCTAATGTCCATAGTTAGGAAACCATGACTATCCTTTGATCAACGAGCTAGTCAACTAGAGGCTAACTAGAGACGTGTTGTGGTCTATGTATTCACACATGTATTACGATTTCCGGATAACACAATTATAGCATGAACAATAGACAATTATCATGAACAAAGAAATATAATAATAACCATTTTATTATTGCCTCTAGGGCATATTTCCAACAGTCTCCCACTTGCACTAGAGTCAATATTCTAGTTACATTGTGATGAATCGAATGCCCATGCAGTTCTGGTGTTGATCATGTTTTGCTCTAGGGAGAGGTTTAGTCAACGGATCTGCTACATTCAGGTCCGTATGTACTTTACAAATTTCTATGTCTCCATTTTGAACACTTTCACGAATGGAGTTGAAGTGACGCTTGATATGCCTGGTCTTCCTGTGAAACCTGGGCTCCTTGGCAAGGGCAATAGCTCCAGTGTTGTCACAGAAGAGAGTCATCGGGCCCAACGCATTGGGTATGACTCCTAGGTCGGTAATGAACTCCTTCACCCAGACTGCTTCTTGTGCTGCCTCTGAGGCTGCCATGTACTCCGCTTCACATGTAGATCCCGCCACAACGCTTTGCTTGCAACCGCACCAGCTTACTGCCCCACCATTCAAAATATACACGTATCCGGTTTGTGACTTAGAGTCATCCAGATCTGTGTCGAAGCTAGCATCGACGTAACCCTTTACGACGAGCTCTTCGTCACCTCCATAAACGAGAAACATTTCCTTAGTCCTTTTCAGGTACTTCAGGATATTCTTGACCGCTGTCCAGTGTTCCATGCCGGGATTACTTTGGTACCTTCCTACCAAACTTACGGCAAGGTTTACATCAGGTCTAGTACACAGCATAGCATACATGATAGACCCTATGGCCGAGGCATAGGGGACAACACTCATCTTTTCTCTATCTTCTGTCGTGGTCAGGCATTGAGCCGTGCTCAATCTCGTACCTTGCAATACAGGTAAGAACCCCTTCTTTGACTGATCCATTTTGAACTTCTTCAATATCTTATCAAGGTACGTACTCTATGAAAGACCAATGAGGCGTCTCGATCTATCTCTATAGATCTTGATGCCTAATATATAAGCAGCTTCTCCAAGGTCCTTCATTGAAAAACACTTGTTCAAGTAGGCCCTTATGCTTTCCAAGAATTCTATATCATTTCCCATCAACAGTATGTCATCCACATACAATATGAGAAATTCTACAGAGCTCCCACTCACTTTCTTGTAAATGCAGGCTTCTCCATAAGTCTGCATAAACCCAAACGCTTTGATCATCTCATCAAAGCGAATGTTCCAACTCCGAGATGCTTGCACCAGCCCATAAATCGAGCGTTGGAGCTTGCACACCTTGTTAGCATTCTTAGGATCGACAAAACCTTCTGGCTGCATCATATACAATTCTTCCTTAAGGAAACCATTAAGGAATGCCGTTTTGACGTCCATTTGCCATATCTCATAATCATAGAATGCGGCAATTGCTAACATGATTCAGATGGACTTCAGCTTCGCTACGGGTGAGAAAGTCTCATCGTAGTCAACCCCTTGAACTTGTCGATAACCCTTAGCGACAAGTCGAGCTTTATAGATGGTCACATTACCATCCGCGTCTGTCTTCTTCTTAAAGATCCATTTATTTTCTATGGCTCGCCGATCAACGGGCAAATCAGTCAAAGTCCATACTTCGTTTTCATACATGGATCCTATCTCGGATTTCATGGCTTCCAGCCATTTGTCGGAATCTGGGCCCGCCATCGCTTCTTCATAGTTCGAAGGTTCACCGTTGTCTAACAACATGATTTCCAAGACAGGGTTGCCGTACCACTCTGGTGCGGAAAGTGTCCTTGTGGAACTACGAAGTTCAGTAGCAACTTGATCTGAAGTTTCATGATCATCATCATCAACTTCCTCTCTAGTCGGTGCAGGCACCTCAGGAACATTTTCTTAAGCTGCGCCACTTACCAGTTCAAGAGGTAATACTTCATCAAGTTCTACCTTCCTCCCACTTATTTCTTTCGAGAGAAACTCTTTCTCTAGAAAGGACCCATTCTTGGCAACAAAGATCTTGCCTTCGGATCTGAGGTAGAAGGTATACCCAACAGTTTCTTTAGGGTATCCTATGAAGACGCATTTTTCTGACTTGGGTTCGAGCTTTTCAGGTTGAAGTTTCTTGACATCGCATCCCCAAACTTTTAGAAACGACAGCTTAGGTTTCTTCCCAAACCATAATTCATACGGTGTCGTCTCAACGGATTTCGATGGAGCCCTATTTAAAGTGAATGCGGCAGTCTCTAAAGCATAGCCCAAAATGATAGCGGTAAATCGGTAAGAGACATCATAGATCGCACCATATCTAATAGAGTACGATTACGACGTTCGGACACACCATTACGCCGAGGTGTTCCAGGCGGCATTAGTTGTGAAACTATTCCACATTTTCTTAAGTGTGTGCCAAATTCGTGACTCAAGTATTCTCCCCCACGATCTGATCGCAAGAACTTGATTTTCCTGTCACGTTGATTCTCAACCTCACTCTGAAATTCCTTGAACTTTTCAAAGGTCTCAGACTTGTGTTTCATTAAGTAGACATACCCATATCTACTCAAGTCATCAGTGAGGGTGAGAACATAACGATAGCCACCGCGAGCCTCAACACTCATTGGACCGCACACATCAGTATGTATGATTTCCAATAAGTTGGTTGCTCGCTCCATTGTTCCTGAGAACGGAGTCTTGGTCATTTTACCCATGAGGCATGGTTCGCACATGTCAAATGATTCATAATCAAGAGACTCTAAAAGTCCATCTGCATGGAGCTTCTTCATGCATTTGACACCTATGTGACCAAGGCGGCAGTGCCACAAGTATGTGGGACTATCATTATCAACCTTACATCTTTTGGTATTCGCACTATGAATATGTGTAGCATTACGCTCGACATTCATTAAGAATATACCATTCACCATCGGAGCATGACCATAAAACATATCTCTCATATAAATAGAACAACCATTATTATCGGATTTAAATGAGTAGCCATCTCGAATTAAACGAGATCCTGATACAATGTTCATGCTCAAAGCTAGCACTAAATAACAATTACTGAGGTTTAAAACTAATCCCGTAGGTAAATGTAGAGGTAGCGTGCCGACGGCGATCACATCGACCTTGGAACCATTCCCGACGCGCATCGTCACCTCGTCCTTCGCCAGTCTCCGCTTATTCCGCAGCTCCTGCTTTGAGTTACAAATGTGAGCAACCGCACCGGTATCAAATACCCAGGAGCTACTACGAGTACTGGTAAGGTACACATCAATTACATGTATATCGCATATACCTTTCGTGATGCTGGCCTTCTTGTCCGCTAAGTATTTGGGGCAGTTCCGCTTCCAGTGACCACTTCCCTTGCAATAAAAACACTCAGTCTCGGGCTTGGGTCCATTCTTTGGCTTCTTCCCGGCAGCTTGCTTACCGGGCGCGGCAACTCCCTTGCCATCCTTCTTGAAGTTCTTCTTACCCTTGCCTTTCTTGAACTTAGTGGTTTTATTCACCATCAACACTTGATGTTCCTTTTTGACTTCTACCTCTGCTGATTTCAGCATTGCAAATACTTCAGGAATGGTCTTTTCCATCCCCTGCATATTGAAGTTCATCACAAAGCTCTTGTAGCTCAGTGGAAGCGACTGAAGGATTCTATCAATGACCGCGTCATCTGGGAAATTAACTCCCAGCTGAGTCAAGCGGTTATGCAACCCAGACATTTTGAGTATGTGCTCGCTGACAGAACTATTTTCCTCCATCTTACAGCTGAAGAACTTGTCGGAGACTTCATATCTCTCGACCCGGGCATGAGCTTGAAAAACCATTTTCAGCTCTTTGAACATCTCATATGCTCCGTGTCTCTCAAAACGCTTTTGGAGCCCCAGTTCTAAGCTGTAAAGCATGCCGCACTGAACGAGGGAGTAATCTTCAGCACGTGTCTGCCAAGCGTTCATAACGTCTTGGTTCTGTGGGACGGGTGCGTCACCTAGCGGTGCTTCTAGGACATAATCTTTCTTGGCAGCTATGAGGATGATCCTCAGGTTCCGGACCCAGTCCGTATAGTTGCCGCCATCGTCTTTCAGCTTGGTTTTCTCTAGGAACGCGTTGAAGTTGAGGACAACGTGGGCCATTTGATCTACAAGACATATTGTAAAGATTTTAGACTAAGTTCATGATAATAAAGTTCATCTAATCAAATTATTAAATGAACTCCCACTCAGATAGACATCCCTCCAGTCATCTAAGTATAACATGATCCGAGTTAACTAGGCCGTGTCCGATCATCATGTGAGACGGACTAGTCAACATCGGTGAACATCTTCATGTTGATCGTATCTTCTATATGACTCATGCTCGACCTTTTGGTCTTCCGTATTCCGAGGCCATGTCTGTACATGCTAGGCTCGTCAAGTCAACCTAAGTGTATTGCGTGTGTAAATCTGTCTTACACCCGTTGTATTCGAATGTTAGAATCTATCACACCCGATCATCACGTGGTGCTTCGAAACAACGAACCTTCGCAACGGTGCACAGTTAGGGGGAACACTTTCTTGAAATTATTACGAGGGATCATCTTATTTAAGCTACCGTCGTTCTAAGCAAATAAGATGTAAAACATGATAAACATCACATGCAATCAAATAGTGACATGATATGGCCAATATCATTTGCTCCTTTGATCTCCATCTTCGGGGCTCCATGATCATCGTTGTCACCGGCATGACACCATGATCTCCATCATCATGATCTCCATCATCATGTCTTCTTGAAGTTGTCTTGTCATCTATTACTTCTACTACTATGGCTAACGCTTTAGCAATAAAGTAAAGTAATTACATGATGTTTATGTTGACACGCAGGTCATAAATAAATAAAGACAACTCCTATGGCTCCTGTCGGTTGTCATACTCATCGACATGCAAGTCGTGATTCCTATTACAAGAACACGATCAATCTCATACATCACATATATCATTCATCATTCATCACAACCTTTGGCCATATCACATCACAAAACACTTGCTGCAAAAACAAGTTAGACGTCCTCTAATTGTTGTTGCAAGTTTTTACGTGGCTGCTATAGGTTTCTAGCAAGAACGTTTCTTACCTACGCCAAAACCACAACGTGAATTGCCAATTTCTATTTACCCTTCATAAGGACCCTGTTCATCGAATCCGATCCGACTAAAGTGGGAGAGACAGACACCCGCCAGCCACCTTATGCAACTAGTGCATGTCAGTCGGTGGAACCGGTCTCACGTAAGCGTACGTGTAAGGTTGGTCCGGGACGCTTCATCCCACGATGCCGCCGAATCAAGATAAGACTAGTAACGGCAAGCAAATTGACAATATCGACGCCCACAACTACTTTGTGTTCTACTCGTGCATAGTAACTACGCATAGACCTAGCTCATGATGCCACTGTTGGGGAACGTAGCAGAATTTTAAAATTTTCTACGCATCACCAAGATCAATCTATGGAGTCATCTAGCAACGAGGGAGAGAGGAGTGCATCTACATACCCTTGTAGATCACGAGCGGAAGCGCTCAAGAGAACGGGGTTGATGGAGTCGTACTCGACGTGATTCAAATCGCCGATGACCTAGTGTCGAACGGACGGCACCTCCGCATTCACCACACGTACGGTTGGGAGACGTCTCCTCCTTCTTGATCCAGCAAGGGGGAAGGAGAGGTTGATGAAGATCCAGCAGCACGACGGCGTGGTGGTGGAAGCAACGGTGATCTTGGCAGGGCTTCGCCAAGCGCTGGGAGATGGAGGAGTGTCACGGGAGGGAGAGGGAGAGGCCAGGGGCTTGGGTGCGCAACCCTCCCTCCCCCCCCCACTATATATAGGGTGCCTAGGGGGGGGCGCCGGCCCTAGGAGATCCAATCTCCTAGGGGGGGCAAGGGTGTGCCTTGCCCCCCAAGGCAAGGGTGGCGCCCCCACCCCTAGGGTTTCTAACCCTAGGCGCAGGGGGAGGCCCAAGGGGGGCGCACCAGCCCACTAGCGGCTGGTTCCCCTCCCACTTCAGTGAAGGAAATATGCCCTAGAGGCAATAATAAAGTTATTATTTATTTCCTTATATCATGATAAATGTTTATTATTCATGCTAGAATTGTATTAACCGGAAACATAATACATGTGTGAATACATAGACAAACAGAGTGTCACTAGTATGCCTCTACTTGACTAGCTCGTTAATCAAAGATGGTTATGTTTCCTAACCATGAACAAGGAGTTGTTATTTGATTAACGGGATCACATCATTAGGTGAATGATCTGATTGACATGACCCATTCCATTAGCTTAGCACCCGGTCGTTTAGTATGTTGCTATTGTTTCTTCATGACTTATACATGTTCCTATGACTATGAGATTATGCAACTCCCGTTTGCCGGAGGAACACTTTGTGTGCTACCAAACATCACAACGTAAATGGGTGATTATAAAGGTGCTCTACAGGTGTCTCCAAAGGTACATGTTGGGTTGGCGTATTTCGAGATTAGGATTTGTCACTCCGATTGTCGGAGAGGTATCTCTGGGCCCTCTCAGTAATACACATCACATAAGCCTTGCAAGCATTGCAACTAATGAGTTAGTTGCGAGATGATGTATTACGGAACGAGTAAAGAGACTTGCCGGTAACGAGATTGAACTAGGTATGGGATACCGACGATCGAATCTCGGGCAAGTAACATACCGATGACAAAGGGAACAACGTATGTTGTTATGCGGTCTGACCGATAAAGATCTTCGTAGAATATGTAGGAGCCAATATGAGCATCCAGGTTCTGCTATTGGTTATTGACCGGAGACGTGTCTCGGTCATGTCTACATTGTTCTCAAACCCGTAGGGTCCGCACGCTTAAGGTTTCGATGACAGTTATATTATGAGTTTATGAGTTTTGATGTACCGAAGTTAGTTCGGAGTCCCGGATGTGATCACGGACATGACGAGGAGTCTCGAAATGGTCGAGACATAAAGATTGATATATTGGACGGCTATATTCGGACACTGGAAGTGTTCCGGGTGATTTCAGAGAAAACCGGAGAGCCGGAGGGTTACCGGAACCCCCCCGGGAGAAGTAATTGGCCATATGGGCCTTAGTGGAAAGAGAGAGGGGCAGCCAAAGGTGGGCCGCGCGCCTCCTCCCACTGGTCCGAATTGGACTAGGAGAGGGGGGGCGGCGCCCCCCTTTCCCTCTCCCTCCCCACTTCCTTCCCCCTCCTAGTAGGAGTCCTACTCCTACTAGGAGGAGGACTCCTCCTTGGCGCGCCTATAGGGCCGGCCGGCCTCCTCCCCTTGCTCCTTTATATACGGGGTCAGGGGGCACCCCTAGACACACAAGTTGATCCATGTGATCATATTCTTAGCCGTGTGCGGTGCCCCCTTCCACCATAGTCCTCGATAATATTGTAGCGGTGCTTAGGCGAAGCCCTGCGACGGTAGTACATCAAGATTGTCACCACGCCGTCGTGCTGACGGAACTCTTCCCCGACACTTTGCTGGATCGGAGTCCGGGGATCGTCATCGAGCTGAACGTGTGCTAGAACTCGGAGGTGCCGTAGTTTCGGTGCTTGATCGGTCGGGCCGTGGAGACGTACGACTACATCAACCAAGTTAACGCTTCCGTTGTCGATCTACAAGGGTACGTAGATCACACTCTCCCCCTCTCGTTGCTATGCATCACCATGATCTTGCGTGTGCGTAGGAAATTTTTTGAAATTACTACGAAACCCCAACAGTGGCATCCGAGCCTAGGTTTTATATGTTGATGTTATATGCACGAGTAGAACACAAGTGAGTTGTGGGCGATATAAGTCATACTGCTTACCAGCATGTCATACTTTGGTTCGACGGTATTGTTGGACGAAGCGGCCCGGACCAACATTACGCGTACGCTTACGCGAGACCGGTTCTCCCGACATGCTTTGCACATAGGTGGCTTGCGGGTGACAGTTTCTCCAACTTTAGTTGAACCGAGTGTGGCTACGCCCGGTCCTTGCGAAGGTTAAAACAGCACCAACTTGACAAACTATCATTGTGGTTTTGATGCGTAGGTAAGATTGGTTCTTTCTTAAGCCCGTAGCAGCCACGTAAAACTTGCAACAACAAAGTAGAGGACGTCTAACTTGTTTTTGCAGGGCATGTTGTGATGTGATATGGTCAAGACATGATGCTAAATTTTATTGTATGAGATGATCATGTTTTGTAACCGATTTATCGGCAACTGGCAGGAGCCATATGGTTGTCGCTTTATTGTATGCAATGCAATCGCGTCGTAATGCTTTACTTTATCACTAAGCGGTAGCAATAGTCGTGGAAGCATAAGATTGGCGAGACGACAACGATGCTACGATGGAGATCAAGGTGTCGCGCCGGTGACGATGGTGATCACGACGGTGCTTCGAAGATGGAGATCACAAGCACAAGATGATGATGGCCATATCATATCACTTATATTGATTGCATGTGATGTTTATCTTTTATGCATCTTATCTTGCTTTGATTGACGGTAGCATTATAAGATGATCTCTCACTAATTATCAAGAAGTGTTCTCCCTGAGTATGCACCGTTGCGAAAGTTCTTCGTGCTGAGACACCACGTGATGATCGGGTGTGATAGGCTCTACGTTCAAATACAACGGGTGCAAAACAGTTGCACACGTGGAATACTCAGGTTATACTTGACGAGCTAAGAATATACAGATATGGCCTCGGAACACGGAGACCGAAAGGTCGAGCGTGAATCATATAGTAGATATGATCAACATAGTGATGTTCACCAATGAAACTACTCCATCCCACATGATGATCGGACATGGTTTAGTTGGTTTGGATCACGTAATCACTTAGAGGATTAGAGGGATGTCTATCTAAGTGGGAGTTCTTTAAGTAAATTAATTGAACCTAAATTTATCATGTAACTTAGTACCTGATAGTATCTTGCTTGTTTATGCTTGATTGTAGATAGATAGCTCGTGCTGTTGTTCCGTTGAATTTTAATGCGTTCCTTGAGAAAGCAAAGTTGAAAGATGATGGTAGCAATTACACGGACTAGGTCCGTAACTCGAGGATTATCCTCATTGCTGCACAGAAGAATTACGTCCTGGAAGCACCGCTGGGTGCCAGGCCTGCTGCTGGAGCAACACC
Organism: Triticum urartu; assembly: GCF_056163025.1. Classification (NCBI taxonomy): domain Eukaryota; kingdom Viridiplantae; phylum Streptophyta; class Magnoliopsida; order Poales; family Poaceae; genus Triticum; species Triticum urartu. The sequence continues at coordinate 90,296,635 of NC_141873.1, forward strand.
AGATGTTATGAACGTCTGGCAGAGCAAAGCTGATGACTACTCGATAGTTCAGTGTGCCATGCTTTACGGCTTAGAATCGGGACTTCAACGATGTTTTGAACGTCATGGAGCATATGAGATGTTCCAGGAGTTGAAGTTAATATTTCAAGCAAATGCCCGGATTGAGAGATATGAAGTCTCCAATAAGTTCTATAGCTGCAAGATGGAGGAGAACAGTTCTGTCAGTGAGCATATACTCAAAATGTCTGGGTATAATAATCACTTGATTCAATTGGGAGTTAATCTTCCAGATGATTGCGTCATTGACAGAATTCTCCAATCACTGCCACCAAGCTACAAGAGCTTCGTGATGAACTATAATATGCAAGGGATGAATAAGACTATTCCCGAGCTCTTCGCAATGCTGAAAGCTGCGGAGGTAGAAATCAAGAAGGAGCATCAAGTGTTGATGGTCAACAAGACCACTAGTTTCAAGAAAAAGGGCAAAGGGAAGAAGAAGGGGAACTTCAAAAGGAACAGCAAGCAAGTTGCTACTCAAGAGAAGAAACCAAAACCTGGACCTAAGCCTGAAATTGAGTGCTTCTACTGCAAGCAGACTGGTCACTGGAAGCGGAACTGCCCCAAGTATTTGGCGGATAAGAAGGATGGCAAGGTGAACAAAGGTATATGTGATATACATGTTATTGATGTGTACCTTACTAATGCTCGCAGTAGCACCTGGATATTTGATACTGGTTATGTTGCTAATATTTGCAACTCGAAACAGGGACTACGGATTAAGCGAAGATTGGCTAAGGACGAGGTGACGATGCGCGTGGGAAACGGTTCCAAAGTCGATGTGATCGCAGTCAGCACGCTACCTCTACATCTACCTTCGGGATTAATATTAGACCTATAATTGTTATTTGGTGCCAGCGTTAAGCATGAACATTATATATGGATCTTGTTTGATGCGAGACGGTTATTCATTTAAATCTGAGAAAAATGGTTGTTCTATTTATATGAGTAATATCTTTTATGGTCATGCACCCTTAAAGAGTGGTCTATTTTTATTGAATCTCGATATTAGTGACACACATATTCATAGTGTTGAAGCCAAAAGATGCAGAGTTGATAATGATAGTGCAACTTATTTGTGGCACTGTCGTTTAGGTCATATCGGTGTAAAGCGCATGAAGAAACTCCATACTGATGGACTGTTGGAACCACTTGATTATGAATCACTTGGTACTTGCGAACCGTGCCTCATGGGCAAGATGACTAAAACACCGTTCTCCGGTACTATGGAGAGAGCAACAGATTTGTTGGAAATCATACATACAAATGTATGTGGTCCGATGAATATTGAGGCTCGTGGCGGATATCGTTATTTTCTCACCTTCACAGATGACTTAAGCAGATATGGGTATATCTACTTAATGAAACATAAGTCTGAAACGTTTGAAAAGTTCAAAGAATTTCAGAGTGAAGTTGAAAATCATCGTAACAAGAAAATAAAGTTTCTACGATCTGATTGTGGAGGAGAATATTTGAGTTACGAGTTTGGTGTACATTTGAAACAATGCGGAATAGTTTCGCAACTCACGCCACCCGGAACACCAAAGCATAATGGTGTGTCCGAACGTCGTAATTGTACTTTACTAGATATGGTGCGATCTATGATGTCTCTTACTGATTTACCGCTATCGTTTTGGGGATACGCTCTAGAGACGGCCGCATTCACGTTAAATAGGGCACCATCAAAATCCGTTGAGACGACGCCTTATGAACTGTGGTTTGGCAAGAAATCAAAGTTGTCGTTTCTGAAAGTTTGGGGCTGCGATGCTTATGTGAAAAAGCTTCAACCTGATAAGCTCGAACCAAAATCGGAGAAATGTGTCTTCATAGGATATCCAAAGGAAACTATTGGATACACCTTCTATCACAGATCCGAAGGCAAGACTTTTGTTGCTAAATTCGGAAACTTTCTAGAGAAGGAGTTTCTCTCGAAAGAAGTGAGTGGGAGGAAAGTAGAACTTGACGAGGTAACTGTACCTGCTCCCTTATTGGAAAGTAGTGCATCACAGAAAACTGTTTCAGTGACACCTACACCAGTTAGTGAGGAAGCTAATGATGATGATCATGAAACTTCAGAACAAGATACTACTGAACCTCGTAGATCAACCAGAGTGAGATCCGCGCCAGAGTGGTACGGTAATCCTGTTCTGGAAGTCATGCTACTAGATCATGATGAACCTACAAACTATGAAGAAGCGATGGTGAGCCCAGATTCCGCAAAATGGCTTGAAGCCATGAAATCTGAGATGGGATCCATGTATGAGAACAAAGTATGGACTTTGGTTGACTTGCCCGATGATCGGCAAGCAATTGAGAATAAATGGATCTTCAAGAAGAAGACTGACGCTGACGGTAATATTACTGTCTACAAAGCTCGACTTGTCGCAAAAGGTTTTCGGCAAGTTCAAGGGATTGACTACGATGAGACCTTCTCACCCGTAGCGATGCTTAAGTCTGTCTGAATCATGTTAGCAATTGCCGCATTTTATGATTATGAAATTTGGCAGATGGATGTCAAAACTGCATTCCTGAATGGATTTCTGGAAGAAGAGTTGTATATGATGCAACCAGAAGGTTTTGTCGATCCAAAGGGAACTAACAAAGTGTGCAAGCTCCAGCGATCCATTTATGGACTGGTGCAAGCCTCTCGGAGTTGGAATAAACGCTTTGATAGTGTGATCAAGGCATTTGGTTTTATACAGACTTTTGGAGAAGCCTGTATTTAGAAGAAAGTGAGTGGGATCTCTGTAGCATTTCTGATATTATATGTGGATGACATATTACTAATTGGAAATGATATAGAATTTCTGGATAGCATAAAGGGATACTTGAATAAGAGTTTTTCAATGAAAGACCTCGGTGAAGCTGCTTACATATTAGGCATTAAGATCTATAGAGATAGATCAAAACGCTTAATTGGACTTTCACAAAGCACATACCTTGACAAAGTTTTGAAGAAGTTCAAAATGGATCAAGCAAAGAAAGGGTTCTTGCCTGTGTTGCAAGGTGTGAAGTTGAGTAAGACTCAAGCCCGACCACTGCAGAAGATAGAGAGAAAATAAAAGATGTTCCCTATGCTTCAGCCATAGGCTCTATCATGTATGCAATGCTGTGTACCAGACCTGATGTGTGCCTTGCTATAAGTCTAGCAGGGAGGTACCAAAGTGATCCAGGAGTGGATCACTGGACAGCGGTCAAGAACATCCTGAAATACCTGAAAAGGACTAAGGATATGTTTCTCATATATGGAGGTGACAAAGAGCTCATCGTAAAAGGTTACGTTGATGCGAGCTTTGACACTGATCCGGACGATTCTAAATCGCAAACCGGATACGTGTTTACATTAAACGGTGGAGCTGTCAGTTGGTGCAGTTCTAAACAAAGCGTTGTAGCGGGATCTACATGTGAAGCGGAGTACATAGCTGCTTCGGAAGCAGCAAATGAAGGAGTCTGGATGAAGGAGTTCATATCCGATCTAGGTGTCATACCTAGTGCATCGGGTCCAATGAAAATCTTTTGTGACAATACTGGTGCAATTGCCTTGGCAAAGGAATCCAGATTTCAAAGAGAACCAAGCACATCAAGAGACGCTTCAATTCCATCCGGGATCTAGTCCAGGTGGGAGACAAAGAGATTTGCAAGATACATACGGATCTGAATGTTGCAGACCCGTTGACTAAGCCTCTTCCACGAGCAAAACATGATCAGCACCAAGGCTCCATGGGTGTTAGAATCATTACTGTGTAATCTAGATTATTGACTCTAGTGCAAGTGGGAGACTGAAGGAAATATGCCCTAGAGGCAATAATAAAGTTATTATTTATTTCCTTATATCATGATAAATCTTTATTATTCATGCTAGAATTGTATTAACCGGAAACATAATACATGTGTGAATACATAGACAAACAGAGTGTCACTAGTATGCCTCTACTTGACTAGCTCGTTAATCAAAGATGGTTATGTTTCCTAACCATGAACAAGGAGTTGTTATTTGATTAAAGGGATCACATCATTAGGTGAATGATCTGATTGACATGACCCATTCCATTAGCTTAGCACCCGATCGTTTAGTATGTTGCTATTGCTTTCTTCATGACTTATACATGTTCCTATGACTATGAGATTATGCAACTCCCGTTTGCCGGAGGAACACTTTGTGTGCTACCAAACGTCACAACGTAAATGGGTGATTATAAAGGTGCTCTACAGGTGTCTCCAAAGGTACATGTTGGGTTGGCGTATTTCGAGATTAGGATTTGTCACTCCGATTGTCGGAGAGGTATCTCTGGGCCCTCTCGGTAATACACATCACATAAGCCTTGCAAGCATTGCAACTAATGAGTTAGTTGCGAGATGATGTATTACGGAACGAGTAAAGAGACTTGCCGGTAACGAGATTGAACTAGGTATGGGATACCGACGATCGACTCTCGGGCAAGTAACATACCGATGACAAAGGGAACAACGTATGTTGTTATGCGGTCTGACCGATAAAGATCTTCGTAGAATATGTAGGAGCCAATATGAGCATCGAGGTTCCGCTATTGGTTATTGACCGGAGACGTGTCTCGGTCATGTCTACATTGTTCTCGAACCCGTAGGGTCCGCACGCTTAAGGTTTCGATGATAGTTATATTATGAGTTTATGAGTTTTGATGTACCGAAGTTAGTTCGGAGTCCCGGATGTGATCACAAACATGACGAGGAGTCTCGAAATGGTCGAGACATAAAGATTGATATATTGGACGGCTATATTCGGACACCGGAAGTGTTCCGGGTGATTTCAGAGAAAACCGGAGAGCCGGAGGGTTACCGGAACCCCCCCGGGAGAAGTAATGGGCCATATGGGCCTTAGTGGAAAGAGAGAGGGGCAGCCAAAGGTGGGCCGCGCGCCTCCTCCCCCCTGGTCCGAATTGGACTAGGAGAGGGGGGGCGGCGCCCCCCTTTCCCTCTCCCTCCCCACTTCCTTCCCCCTCCTAGTAGGAGCCCTACTCCTACTAGGAGGAGGACTCCTCCTTGGCGCGCCTATAGGGCCGGCCGGCCTCCTCCCCTTGCTCCTTTATATACGGGGGCAGGGGGCACCCCTAGACACACAAGTTGATCCACGTGATCATATTCTTAGCCGTGTGCGGTGCCCCCTTCCACCATAGTCCTCGATAATATTGTAGCGGTGCTTAGGCGAAGCCCTGCGACGGTAGTACATCAAGATCGTCACCACGCCGTCGTGCTGACGGAACTCTTCCCCGACACTTTGCTGGATCGGAGTCCGGGGATCTTCATCGAGCTGAACATGTGCTAGAACTCGGAGGTGCCGTAGTTTCGGTGCTTGATCGGTCGGGCCGTGGAGACGTACGACTACATCAACCAAGTTAACGCTTCCGTTGTCGATCTACAAGGGTACGTAGATCACACTCTCCCCCTCTCGTTGCTATGCATCACCATGATCTTGCGTGTGCGTAGGAATTTTTTTGAAATTACTACGAAACCCCAACATTCAGCCCATGGGGCCCTCCGGGATAGGTGGCCCCACCCGGTGGACCCCCGGGACCCTTCCGGTGGTCCCGGTACAATACCGGTGACCTCGAAACCTTCCCGATGGCTGAAACTGCACTTCCTATATATAAATCTTTACCTCCGGACCATTCCGGAACTCCTCGTGACGTCCAGGATCTCATCCGGGACTCCAAAAAACTTTCGGATTACCGTGTGCTAATATCTCTACAACCCTAGCGTCATCGAACCTTAAGTGTGTAGACCCTACGGGTTTGGGAGACATGCAGACATGACCGAGAAGCCTCTCTGGTCAATAACCAACAGCGGGATCTAGATACCCATGTTGGCTCCCACAAGCTCCACGATGATCTCATCAGATGAACCACAATGTCGAGGATTCAATCAATCCGTATACAATTCCCTTTGTCAATCGGTACGTTACTTGCCCGAGACTCGATCGTCGGTATCCCAATACCTTGTTCAGTCTCGTTACCGGCAAGTCACTTTACTCGTACCGTAATGCATGATCCCGTGATCAATCACTTGATCACTTTGAGCTCATTATGATGATGCATTATCGAGTGGGCCTAGAGATACCTCTCCGTCATACGGAGTGACAAATCCCAGTCTCGATTCGTGCCAACCCAACAGACACTTTCGGAGATACCTGTAATGTACCTTTATAGTCACCCAGTTACGTTGTGACATTTGGCACACCCAAGGCACTCCTACGGTATCCGGGAGTTGCACAATCTCATGGTCTAAGGAAATGATACTTGACATTCAGAAAAGCTACAACAAACGAACTACACGATCTTTGAGCTAAGCTTAGGATTGGGTCTTGTCCATCACATCATTCTCCTAATGATGTGATCCCGTTATCAATGACATCTAATGTCCATAGTCAGGAAACCATGACTATCCTTTGATCAACGAGCTAGTCAACTAGAGGCTCACTAGGGACGTGTTGTGGTCTATGTATTCACACATGTATTACGATTTCCAGATAACACAATTATAGCATGAACAATAGACAATTATCATGAACAAAGAAATATAATAATAACCATTTTATTATTGCCTCTAGGGCATATTTCCAACAGCTGCTCCTTCCTGCTAACGCTCAGATACATAGTGTTTTTCATGTCAGTCAACTGAAACGTCATCTGGGTCCGAAAGCTATACCAGCTCCGGGCTTGCCACTCGTGGACGACGCAGGCAGGATCAAAATAGCACCGGTGCTGGTTTTACAAACAAGAGCAGTACCAAGACACCCGCATCTAGTCACACAGTGGTTAGTGCAGTGGCTCAACATGTCTCCGGAAGAGGCCACCTGGGAGGATGCCGATTTCATCAAACGCACCTTTCCGGAATTCTTCAACAACACAATCCGCTCCTGGTTTCCTTCCAAAGATCCTCGAGGGCAAGGATCGTCTTCAGAGGGAGGCAATTGTCAGGACTCTGCTTCTCTGCAATGCCTAACTGAAGAAGGAAACAGAAACTCTGAAGAAATCAACACCGCGCTCGAACCGTTATGCACTTGGGAAATGGACGACCCAGATGAAGCGTTCTGGCGATCAACGGCTACCCTACTCTCTTGTTCACATTCACGCCGTTGCCGCCACCCACTGGACAGCTACAGTAACGAAACGGCACGCGACAACGACTCTACCTGCTCCGCCAGCTATTAAGCCCCCTCTCCACGCCTCTGGAAGCATCTTTTCCCCATTCTACAAGATGTATTACCTAGCGTAGCTCTAGAACCCTAGCTATCCCTGTAGAATTCGGATCTGATCCTCGAACTGAGTTGTATTTGTCAATTATCTCTGTAATAGACAAAGCCGGGGCTAGTTCGAGTTGAATCGTGTGTTCAATTTGATTGTTGGTCTTGCTAGTTATACTAAGAGCAATCGCATAATGTGTGGTAAGCAACCACAAAACAAACAATATCAACAAAAAAGTTGTATTCCAATAACTCCTGAATCCCTTAAACAATTGAGTACATATAAGATACACTAATCAACCGCCTCACCGTCCATGCCGTTTGCTGCAAGAGTAATCTTCGTCTAAGCACACCCATAATTTTTATTGTTCCACAAGGCCCCCGCGCCGTAGAATCTCCCCGTGATAAAAATGACAAATATGGCATGGGGATATCGAGAAGAGAAAATTTCTTATTTGACATTATCTTAAAATCTGCTTCTTTATTTGACACTGAAAAAAAAATTATTTGACACAAGTTTTAAATTTTATTCCCTATATGACATTTCTGTCCATTTTGAGCCTAAATGACACCTGAAAAGACTCTTTTACCCCTCATGTGGTATGTGTGTGGGGGGCAATAGCACACATACGCAGCATCAATGCGAGGACGAGAGCACACACGCAGCAACACATACACATGCACCAACACACACGCACACGCACACACACGCAACAACACCCACGCGCGCGTGCACACACACACACACATGTGCACACACGCAGCAACACACACGCACGCAGCACACACACACACACGCAGCAGCAGCACACACGCAGGCAGGACATAGGCACGCAACAGTACACACACATGCGCGCCCACGTACACATGCAGTAACAAACACACACGCAGCAACACACATGCACACACACATGCATCAGCAGCACACATGTGCGCGTGCACCCACACACGCAACGGCACACACGCGCGGACACGCATACCGCATGAGGGGTAAAATCGTCTTTTCAGGTGTCATTTAGGCTCAAAATGAACGGAAGTGTCGTATAAGGAATAAAATTTAGGACCAGTGTCAAATAGGAAAGAGAAATTTTTCGAATGTCAAATAAGGAACAAGATTTTAAGACAGTGTCAAATAAGGAATTTTCTCTATGGAGAAAGACCATGCACACACTCATCCACACTGATCTTAAGAGTGGACTGAATGGACAAGGAATAGATTGGAATTTAGAAAATATTTTTGTCTGTTCTTAGTCACGTCAGAATTTCTAAGCACTTAGTTTATGCCAATAACGATCGATCTCACGTTGAGGCCCATTCAAAGTAACATGTTTTTTTAATCACAAGAATCAATAATATATTACCTCGCCTGGCCTAGTGAACATATTATTACATCACGCTAACAATTTTTATATCTATATGAGTTATTTTTTTACTTTTTGTTCATAGCTTAGTTTTGCCTACCTTTTTGTGCTTTGATAGAGGTTAGTATAGAGGAGAATAATTTCCGAACTACAATCTTGATGTGAACATGACTGGAGATCGTGACAATATGATTGTGTTCACAGGGGACGGCTAACCTTAAATCATCAGGTTGGATACATTGTTGGAAAATACTTTCATGCACTTGCGGTTAGGCCAGTGGCGGATCCAGGAATTGAACTTACCCGGGGCGAAATTTTAAGGTTTAACTTTTTATTGACAAATGCAAGTCCGCTGAACCAAATCTCCTAAAATTCAATTTAAATGTGAAGCTAGATGCATTAGAAAATTAACATAAGTAATGATTTAAAACAGTTCAAGATTCTCGACATAGGGTGACGAAACCACCAAAAATCACAAAATATAACATAAACATCACAGATGACTACTAACATGAACTCCTAATGCTTGAATCATTCATTCCATGGCCCAAAACATCACAGAGAACTACTAACATGGACTACTAACATAAACATCAAATAATTTACCCTGAGTTGTTAGTATGCGAGGAGGGTTTGGTACATGGCCTCTACGATCTCTCAAGTTGTGAAAATGTTCTATAATCTTCTTGTCATCAATTACGTCATCAGATATCTTATTTCTCAAATCTATCTTTATGATATTCATGGCTGAGAAAACTCTTTCAACAGGTGTCGTCGCTACTGGCAAAGTTGGTTTCATTTTTTTAAGATTCCCTACATTACAAGTTTACATCTTGGTAGACAGTACCACCTGCATCCCCTACATCTTGATAGATAGTACCACCTACATCCCCTACATCTGCTAGTCTACCACTGAAAGCGGTCATACAACATAATCAACTATGCCAGAGCCCATAATGGCTTGTGGCTGCACACAGAAGTTTCTAGCATGAATAATCTTATGATCCCTTTGAGCCTGGGTGGCAAACCATAGGATGATCACACGGGTACTCCGGGATATCCCAGGACAACACTGGATTGCTCCAGGTGCCCAGACAACCACTGGGTGCTCCAGGGTGCCTCAACCAATCCACCCAGATGTGTATTAAAGTAACCACCTTAAGTTTAACCATTAATTAAAACTCTCACATATGTCATGGATCACTCAAACCAAACCACGTCTACGATCATAGCATATTAGTAATAGCATAACGTAGAAGTAACTCCCAGGAATTGATAATAAGGGCAATATGTACTACTTCATCACTACTTCCCAGTACCCACAAGTATTCAAGTCCTAACCATGCAGTGTTTGAGGATTGAACTAATGCATAAAAACTAGGTAATAAGGGATATGATCAAAGTGTTACTTGCCTTGCTGACGATCTGAAAACCCTAGTGACTCGTAGTAGCATGCTTCGCACTCCGAAAACTCTATCGCAAACAAGCAATAACATACATAAGCACTCAAGCAATAGATACAAGGGTAAAACTCAAGAGAAAAAAAATCTAAATTGAAAGTTCAACTGAAGAGCTTCGATTTGCAAAAAGAATCAATCAAAACGGAACTACGAAACTCAAACTACGATCAAAAGAAGTCCGGATTCAAATCTGCTTGCAACCAAATTTTAAATTGTCAAAATCATGTTCAAGTTGGTTGAATGGAAAGAGGGGATCGATACGAAGATTTTGGCGTTGGTTTCACTGGATTTGGACAAACGAGCAAAAAGTTGCGAGGGTTTGAAGATCAGGGGCTAATCTGCGATAAAAATAATCACGGATAGGTCCTTGACCGAAAATAGAATAAAAGAAAAAGGCTATCGAGCGAACATTCGCTATCAGGGACAAACGAACGAACGTGTTTGTTAAAACGAACAGAACAGAGAACGTTCACTAAATAGATTCGTTCAAAAAAACGCGAGAAAACCCTAACCCTAAACCGATTTAAACCGAAACCAAAAATAAACAAAAAATAAACCGGCGAACCGGGCAGTTTGTACCGGTTCACGGCGACGGCAAAACGGTGGCGGCGCGGGCGGGGCAGGGTGGCGGCGTTGTGGGGCGGCGACAGCGGCGGTAGCTAGCGGTGGCTGCGGCGAGGTGGGGGACTAGTGGCGGCTGCGGTGAGGCGGGATGGAGAGGAGGCGACGGGAGCGGCGCAATATAAAGGGCCGGGGGGCTCGGCGGCTTGGGGAAGGGGCCGAGGCCGAGGAGTCCGGCTCGGTGTCCTTCTCTGGCGGCGGTAGCGCCGTGCGCGGGGCGGACTCGGGCGGCTGGGCCTTCAGCCTAGTCGGGCGAGGGAACAGTTTTTTTTAATAAAATTCTGTCCGAATAAAAATCCTAATAAAATATTAAAAAATCTAAAATTGCCAAAACAATTTTCACCGTCTGAATCTATTATTTAGAACAAAGTGAACATTTTTCTAGCCTAAAAAAGAAAATTTCAAAAATGCATATTTTTCTAATTCAAATAAAATATCAAATAAAATATAAATTTGATTTTAAAATTTCTCCTCCGGTATTCCTCTCTTTTTGAATAAGTCATATTATCTTCTCTCTTTTATTTTTTTGATATTGGAAATATTTTGGTGAAAAATATATTAAAACCAAATTGATACTATTTTCAAATTTGAGAAAAATTCAAATATGAAAATTTATGAAATCACTAACTCTCTCCTTGGATCCTTGAGTTGCTTAAGATTTCTAGGATCACAACCAAATATGCAAATAAAATATGATATGCATGTGATAACCTATGTATAACATCCAAATTGAAAATTGGGATGTTACAAACCAACCCCCCTTAAGATGAATCTCGCCCTCGAGATTTGGGTTGGCTAGAAAATAGGTGTGGGTGGTCTTTCCATAGGTCTTCTTATCGCTCCCAGCTGGCTTCATCCTTGGTATGGTGGCTCCACTGAACCTTGCAAAACTTAATAACCTTGTTGCGGGTAACTCTGCTGGCAAACTCAAGAATCTTGACAAGTTTCTCCTTGTAGGTCAGGTCACTCTCTAACTGAATTGCTTTCAGGGGCTATGTATCTCTTAGAGGAATATCGGCCATCTCAGCATGGCACTTTTTTAACTAGGAAACGTGAAACACATTGTGAACTCCTGACAATCCTTCGGGTAACTCCAGTTTGTAGGCAACCTCTTTCATACGTTCCAGAACTCGGTATGGTTCTACAAATCTCGGGGCTAACTTTCCCTTAACTCCAAATCTTTTAACTCCTCGGAGTGGTGACACACGAAGATATGCTCTGTCGCCAATTTCATAGACTTCCTCCTGGATTGAGCTACCTTCAGTCTATCTCGGATCAACTTAACCTTCTCTTCGGACTCTTTGATCAAATCTGGTCCAAACAACTGACGGTCTCCGATTTCATCCCACATTAACGGTGTCTTGCATCTCCTTCCATACAAGGCTTCAAAAGGTGACATCTTCAGACTAGCCTGATAACTGTTATTGTATGAGAACTCTGCGTAGGGTAAGTTGTCATCCCAACTAGATCCATAATCTAGCGCACAAGCTCTCAACATGTCCTCCAGAAATCTGATTTGCTCTCTCGGTCTGTCCATCTATCTGCAGATGAAAAGTTGTACTGAACTCTAGCCTAGTACCTAAAGTCTGGTGCAACTGATTCCAAAACTTCGAGGTAAACTGTGTCCCTCTATCTGATATGATGGTCCTCGGAACTCCATGAAGACATAGGATCCTGGTCATATATATCTTGGCCAACTTCGTGCTTGTATATGTGGTTTTCACTAGGATAAAATGGGCTACCTTGGTCACGCGATCAACTACTACCCAGATAGAATTATATCCCGATCAGGTCATGGATAATCCGGTGATGAAATCCATGCCAAGCTTGTCCCACTTCCATTCGGGTATCGGCATAGGTTGCAGTAATCCTGCTGGCTTCTGATGTTCTGCCTTCACTCTCTGACATACATCACATACTGCTACATACTTGGTAATATCCTTCTTCATTCCTGTCCACCAGAAATGCTCCTCCAAATCCAAATACATCTTGGTGTTTCCGGGATGAATCAAGTATGGCGAGTCATGTGCTTCCTGAAGTATTAACTTCCTGATCTCCGCATTATTGGGCACGTATACACGATCCTCAAACCATAAAGTCTCGTGCTCATCCTCACGAAAACCTTTGGCTTTTTCTTTGCTCATCTTCTCCTTAATTTCAGCAATTTCCTTATCATCCTTCTGAGCTTCTAGAATCTTTCCCAATAATGTAGAATGAACCTCCATTGTTGCAACAAAACCTCTTGGAACTATATCCAAATGAAGTTCCCTAAGATCGTCTACTAACTCCTGCGGTAATCCTCCGCTTACGAGGGTATTGTCATAACTTTTGCGGCTCAAAGCGTCTGCTACGACATTGGCCTTTCCTGGATGATAATGCACCTTCATATCATAATCCTTTATGAGCTCCAACCATCTCCTCTGCCTGAGATTCAACTCCTTCTGCGTGAAAATGTACTTCAAACTTTTGTGATCCGTGTACACATCACATCTATTTCCAATCAGAAAATGTCTCCAGGTCTTGAGCGCATGCACTACGGCTGCTAACTCGAAATCATGTGTGGCATAATTCAACTCGTGGGGTCGAAGCTGCCGTGAGGCATATGAAACAACTCTTCCGTCTTGCATAAGTACACCTCCAAGTCTCAAACGAGAAGCGTTGCAATAAACTTAGAAATCCTCGCGTATATCTAGAAGAATCAGCATTGGGGCTATAACCAAACGTTTCTTCAACTCCTGAAAACTGGCCTCACAATGTTCGCTCCATTTGAACTTGGTGTCCTTCTTCAACAACTCTGTCATGGGTTTCGCAATCTTGGAGAAATTCTCAATGAACCTCCTGTAATATCCTGCGAGTCCCAGAAAATTGCGGATCTCTCCAACTGAGGTGGGTGCCAACCACTCAGTGACAGACCGAACCTTCGTAGGATCAATGGCTATACCTTCTCCTGATATAACATGTCCAAGAAATCCAACTTTCTTCAACCAAAACTCACACTTGCTGAACTTGGCATATAGCTGATGTCCCCTGAGCTTCTCGAGAACTAAGCGCAAGTGTTCCTTGTGTTCCTCTTCATTCTTCAAGTACACCAAAATATCATCAATGAACACTACAACAAACTTATCCAAAAACTCCATGAATACCTTGTTCATCATACTCATAAAATAGGCAGGCGCATTAGTCAGTCCAAATGACATGACCGTGTACTCATATAGCCCGTACCTTGTGATAAAAGTTGTCTTAGGTATATCCTGTTCCCGAATCTTCAACTGGTGATATCCTGATCGAAGATCAATCTTGGAGAATACTTTAGCTCCTTGCAACTGGTCAAATAGATCAGTGATCATCGGGAGTGGGTATTTGTTCTTGATCGTCACTTCGTTCAATGCCCGATAATCTACAACCATTCTCAAAGATCCATCCTTCTTCTCAACTAAGAGCACCGGGGCTCCCCACGGTGATGAACTGGGTCGGATATAACCCATCTCCAATAACTCCTTAATCTGCTTCTTAATTTCCTCCAGATCATTTGCGGGCATCCGATACGGTCTCTTCAATATAGGTCCGGTGCCTGGCAACAACTCTATCAAAAACTCTATGTCTCGATCTGGCGACATGCCTGGTAGTTCCTCTGAAAATACATCTGGGTAATCCTTCACAACAGGCACTTCTTCCTGAACAACTCCCGAGAGAAAATTTACTTGGGTCTGGCGTTGCGGTAAGCCACCATCTTCGGATCTTTGACATCAAAATCTCCATTTATTTAAGATATCATGAGGTTTGAGTCCCCGCGCACTTTCAGGCGTTGTATGCCCATAGAGACAGCCATCCAGAGATCATGTAACAAGGCCTCGTATTCGGCTGCGTTATTGGAGTCTGTGTATAATATGTGGAGCATGTACTGGACTACGTCTCCAGTGGGGGACGTTAAAACGACGCCCGCTCCTAATCCTGCCAGCATTTTGGAACCATCGAAATACATAACCCAGTTTGAATATGTGCCGTACTCTTTAGGGAGTTCGGCCTCTGTCCATTCGGCGACGAAGTCCGCCAGTACTTGGGATTTGATGGCTCAGCGTGGTTTATATGTTATGTCGAATGGAAGGAGCTCGATGGCCCATTTGGCTATCCGGCCCATAGCATCGCAGTTGTTTACTATATCATTGAGTGGTACTTCGGAAGCCACCGTGATAGAACATTCTTGGAAGTAGTGTCGTAGCTTTCAGGATGCCATGAAGACCGCGTATGCTATCTCTTGATAATGAGGGTACCGGGATTTGCATGGTGTGAGAACAGTGGATACGTAATACACCAGCTTCTAAAGTGGGAATTTGTGTCCGTCCTGCTCTCGTTTCACGACGAGCACGACGCTCACCACCTGGTGTGTTGCCGATATGTATAATAACACGGGTTCGCCGACGTTCGATGCGGCCAGGATTGGGTTGCTCGCCAGAAGGGTTTTTATTTCTTCCAGTCCGGCTGTTGCCGCGTCCGTCCACTCGAAGTGGTCGGTGTGCCGGAGGAGGCGATACAATGGCAATGCCTTTTCTCCCAATCTGGAGATAAAGCGGCTTAAAGTTGCCACGCATCCTGCGAGCTTTTGGACCTGTTTAAGGTCCGTTGGCGTGGCCAATTGTGACAAGGCTTGAATTTTGGCTGGATTTGCTTCAATTCCTCTATTGAAAACTATGAAGCCCAGCAGCTTTCCAGCGAGGACGGGGAAAACACACTTTTCCGGATTGAGCTTGATGTCATATGCACAGAGGTTGTTGAATGTGAGACGTAAATCGTCTATTAGTGAGTCGACGTGCTTAGTTTTGATGACGACATCATCCACGTATGCTTTAACTGTCTTGCCCACCCAGTGTTGTCGTTGCCCGCCCACTTGACGCTGCACTCCTCTAGTGATGCCCACTTTATTGATAGACACTGGGTGGGGAAGAGTAGAGGCTGACGTTGGTGAGACGAGAGGAGTAGGTACGCTTGCTTGGATCGGAGACGGTGACGAACGCAACTACCCGACACCGATGACGATGATGCTTGCTGGAGGGGTTCCTTGAGGAAGACTAGGGTAGGCAGAGATGGTGTGCGTGTGGGACAACTGATCGTGTGGTGCTTGGGAAAACTCTATAGTGAGATGGAGCACATGAGCGAGGTGTGATGAATCAAACGATACAAGAAGACATTTTTCTTGTAAATTGGGACAACTTCGACGACAAACTACCGATTCCGTGTGAAGAAGTTTTGGAAGTAGTTTTTAGAACAGTGCTCTTCCCCGGCTTCTCTTCATTGTGATGTGAAGAAATAACGCTGCGTTTGGATGTTCGTATCGAGGCCTCGAATTGGATTTGGTATTGTTTGGTTGCCAATTCAGCCGTTTGGATGCGCACCGAAACGTCACGTTGTAATGGGTCCAGATACAGCAGCGAATTGGCTCTCACGCGCCGAGGCCTCCCGCAATACGGACCTCCTCCGCTTCGATTTGGGTCGAATTGGTCTACTCCGGCAAAAGAAAACGATTGGGGCGACCTCCCCATGCGAGACCTGTCTTCTTCTTTCCCCCGTGCGAGACCAAAGGGCTGAGGAGCCCCGTCCATGGCGGCACACCGACGGGGGCACCCAGCGCCTCTCGCCGACCCTCCTCCTCCTCCTCCTACGCCGGTACCGGCATCTCTTCCTCCGCAGCTCGTTCTCCTTCCTCCCATGGTGCCCCATCTATTCTGCCGCCCCGTCTCCTCTGCCGCTCCATGTCCTCTCCACCCATGGCTGCCACGACCAGGACCTAGCCATCCACCGCCGCTCCTCATCCTCTACCTATGCTCCGGGATCCCTCCATGCCACCGGACCCCTCCTCCTCGCTTGGGACTTGGCCTTCCTCCCTCTGCTGCACATCTTCAGTTAGCTAGCTGTGTTTTTCTTCAGTTTCGTCAGGGAGCAGCTCGGCAGGGGCACCAGCATGGTCCTTTACCTCAAGGACGACAAGCTATAGAGTCAAGTCTTGATGTGATTTTGTGCTTAGTACAGCTGCACTAAACGGCCGCTACATAAGCTTATTGTCGTCTATAAACTGTATGATCTTGCGGCTATTTATGTTTGTACGCATGAGCTGAACTTTTGTTTCATGAGTTTGTCTAGTTTGATGGTAATGGGATTAGGTATGTATGCATCTGAACTTTAGTATCTGGAACTGGAAGGCCGCACTATTAGACCAGCTTACAGTTAGAATTGATGTTGTAAATTTTTGAAACTAGTAATATTATCATTCCTGGACTCAGCTCGTTTCAGATACGTTCTGGTAACA
This sequence comes from Triticum urartu, assembly GCF_056163025.1. NCBI lineage: Eukaryota > Viridiplantae > Streptophyta > Magnoliopsida > Poales > Poaceae > Triticum > Triticum urartu. Next base: position 90,313,654 of record NC_141873.1, read on the forward strand.
TGCTTTAGTACTGTATAAGTATGACCAAGTGTGAGCCATTTTTAACTAAGATTGTTGAGATTTTGATTTGATGCATGTATAGAAAAAAGCACTATGTGATTCCGTAGTTTGCCATCCAAACATGATTTGGTATTGAAACCCCATTGAGATTCCATGAGCCAATTTAATGAGCATCCAAACAAGCGAATTCGTATTCATATCCATTACAGTTTCCTTGTTGAATTGGTATTGAAACCAATTCAATACGGAGGCCTTCAATACAGACATCCAAACGCAACGTAAGAGAAATGGCTTCTGAATTGAGTTTTTTGGGGGCTTGGGCATATTTTCACCCTGAAAACTGGGAGGTATTGGACCTTATAGGCTTCTTTCAACGGAAACACTAAAGATTGAAAAATACTAATCATGTTCATCTGGCCCGGCCCACTAATCCTCCAGGCCCACCAAAAAAGAACAATGCAAACAGCCCCAAAACCCTGGGCCGTCGGTAGCCGAGATCGGGAGCATCCGATCCACCGAGAGAGAGCGAGGGGAAGATGAGCGCGGCGGCGGGCGGGCTTCGTCAGCTGCTGACGGCGGCGGTGACGGCGGGGGCGGCGGAGGCGCGCGCCGCGATTTTCGGGCACGCGGTGAACCCGTTGGGGAAGCGCGCGGCGACGAAGCTGCTGCGGAAGAAGCTCATCGGCGAGCATGTCGCGCAGTGGTACCCCGACGACATCAAGCGCGACGACCCCGAAGTCATGGCGCGCGAGGAGAAAGAGTAAGTGCCCGCGCCCGCCTCGCGCCTCTTAGCATTTTTCCTGTTGCTTCCACCGTCGTGGGCTTGCGCTCGCCCGCCACCTGTTCGTCGTTATGCTTCGTTCTCAGGGAGGCGTGGTTGACGCCCGCCCGTGACGTGTTTGTTGATATGCCCCGCCGCCTCGGTGAGCCGTCACGTGGTGGCTCAGTGATGTCTACGCACTTGGCCGCCTGCCTGCCCGCGCTAATAGCTCTGTGATTCATGGTAGCAAATGCGTGGTGATTTGTGTTGGTACATACCTGATTTTGTGGTTGCAGGCTTGCAGAGCCTGTCATTGTTCTTAGTGTGCTGTTGTGATTCTTCACCGTCGTCAATGGTCGTGCGCAGGTGTCGTTTGTTGTATAGAAAGGGCCACTATCAGCAGTAGGGTTTGGATGATTGCTGTGAGGATCATGAATGTCAATCTCATTTTGCTGCTCTATGCCTCATTTGTCCAAATCTAGAATGACTGGATCTTGATAGGGATTGTGTTTGGTCATCGTTTTGCGACTATCTGTTCTGTACTTGCATGTATCTCTCTCATTGGTAATTTGGTATGCCTGCATTTGGGAATATTAGTTGTTATGAATAGGTAGTGGCATCTTTTTGATCTGTGGCTATGCTAGAGGCGTTAGGTAAAAATACTATCTTGCACCCACAAGTACTTTGTGCATTTGCTTCAGTCAGGTCAGTTCTTGTGATCGGTTAGTCAGAGGTAACTGGAGTGCTGATTGTGCGCATGAAAAAGCAAGTCTTGCCAGATGCATAGATTGTTTGATTTAGGATTTCAGTGGCCACCTTAGATTGTTCTATTTGGCATTGCAGTGGCCACCTTAGATTGTTTGATTTAGGAGTAGTTCATTCCTTGCTCGGATGTGTATGTAATATTTTTTGGCTATTGTGCTATTGTGTTTCTGTTGTTACAAGTACTCGGAGTAATGATTTTGAAATATGTATGATATGTCAATCCTTGCCTGCTGCCGACTTGGCTACTGAAAAGCCAAGCATAATTGCTCCCTTCAGAATGAATTCATTGGTAATCGACTGTAATGATCTGAATTGTAATAAACATGATATTACATGAGCAGAACTTGGGCTAACAAAACTCATGCTGAATTCTCTGATGTTGCCGTGTTTTCATAGGCCAAATTGATTGACAATCTTGACCAGTTCCTTACTAGCACATGCATAGTTTTCCATTTCACTGGAAATTTGCATAACCAAGATGGAAGCAACTCCATGGGCAAAATCATGTTCTGATAGCAAATGTTGATAGTTACTATGCGCTCCCGTGTTGTAACATGACACATGTTAAATGCGTCAATTAATTATAGCAGATCACTGTTCTGACCATTTTCAGCCCCCCTCCCCTTGGTTACTCACTTCCATCACTGAAATGTCATGCATAACAGCCGTAAACTTAAGAATTTCTTTCAGGAAGGTTGTTTTGGAGCTTAGGGTGTTTTCGTGACAAGCCTATCTTAACAATGCCCTACCATTCTCTGTGCAGGCGTCTTGCGAAGCTGGAAATGCTCAAGCGTCGTGGGAAGGGTCCGCCGAAGAAGGGCCAGGGAAGGCGTGCGATCAAGAGAAACAAATAAGTGCCTTGCTTCTGTTTAATTTTAGTACTGATTTGGCAGCTAATGCCGAAATGTTTGCTGCGAAACTACCCTCTGTAATAGGTCAATCAAGCTTCATTTTGTTACTGATTTCGCAATGGGTGTGCTTCTTCTTGTCTGATTACTCGTTTGTTTATGCTTCTTCTGGAAATGCAATACACATCAGCATTTGGTAATCTTATTACTCCCTCAGTATCATATAAGACGTTTTATTGACACTATTGTTACAGAGGTAGCATTAGTTTTAGTTTTTCTTTTCTGGCTTACCACCCACCAAATTGTAATATTGGAGCCATGTTAAGCCATGCGGTGAATTGCATCAATTAGCCCCCATAAAGGTACCAATCCCAGTTAAGCAGCTAACGTATGCAACACATGAATGAAGTAGTAGTGAAATGCAATCTTTTCAAAGAATAAAGAGACGCCATCACATATGCTAGTACTATACGTTTCTTTCAAAGGCATGAAAAGAATCAAGAACTAGTAGGCTTGCAAGCAAAGAAAAGCGCTGCAAGTACGGTGCGGTCGATGGATCGAGACAAGCACCGCTCTACTCCGTCGCCGCCGGCCTGACCTTCCCCCGGCTCATGAGGACGGTCATGCCGTCGAGGAGGCGGACCATGTAGGTGCGGCCGTTGCGGATGGTCACCGTGCCGCCGCCCACCCAGGCCCCGTTGCGGAGCACCTCCACGGCCGTCCCGGGCGGCAGCAGCGGCGGGAGCACCCTCTTCCGCTTCTTCGTCCCAGCGACGACGCTCGCCGGCGGTGATGGCGCCTTCCCCTTCGACGGCGGACGTCGCGCCTCCGCGGCCACCATCGTACGTACGTGCAGGGCTGCAGGCGATGGAGGAGTCAATGGGCTAACCACGTTGGTGCAACGAGATTTGTAATGCGGCGTGTGCAGGCGTCGTGGTGGATGAGCTTAGGCTATGTAGGCTGCGACGTCTGACCTGAGACCGGAGGTTGCGGAATAGGATCGTGCGCCGCGGCCGATACGTAACGTGCGTAGTGGGGATCGAATTACCGGCTTGCCGAGGCACGCACACAAAGCTCATTTTGGCGTGAAATGCAGGCAAGGTTGTACTGTACGGCCACTGGTCGCAGTTTTCCAGGTCACGATGATGGTTAAAACCGAACAAGAACATACCACGCCACGTGATGACAATGAACACACGATTAATGCACGTCAAGGAAGGAGCCATTGTGGCGTGGCGCCGTACGTGGCGAGCACCGGCGTTCCACCATCGCCATGAGAACAAGTAGACTGCCAAAGCCGACATCGATCGCTCGCCAAGCCATGCACCAGCGGGCCGACCGCCCGGCGTCTAGATCTCGCCGGGCACGGCGTCGACGCACCTGCCGCCGCCGAACACCGCGGCGGCGGGGCTCCCGGTCCCTTTGCGCCGGGGCACGGACACTGCAGGGAAGCTCAGCACGCACGCGAAGTCGCTCCGCGCGCCGTTCTGCACGGTGCTCACCGCCACCTTGACGCTGAGCCGCCCCTCAGCCTCCTCCCGCGCGAGCGCCGTGGCCACGGCGCGGGCGCGCCGGCCTGGCGGCACTTTCTGCGTCCCCGCCCACGCCACGTCGCGCGCGTCGCTGCCCCTCCGCTGCGTGAGCTCCCGAAGCGCCGCGGCGGCGGCCAGCTGCTGCCCGGCGTAGGACGGCGTGGCCTTGAGCTCCGTGTACCGCCATGTGCAGTAGAGGCACGGGCTGTCGAACCGGAGCGTGGCGGAGAGGTTGTAGGAGACGGCGGAGGCGGCGGGGTCGAAGGCGAGGAGGCGGAGCTCGGCGGAGGAAACGTAGGGGGCGACGTGGTGCGGCCGGAGGAGGAGCCGTGGGAGGAGCGACGGCGCGAGGACGAGCACCGCCAGGAGCACGGCCACCGGCGCCAGGCAGGCGGCGGCCGCGGCAGCCAGCGCGAGCGCGCACTGCCGTCGCCGCACCCTGTCGCGAGAGCTGGTCGGCGACGGCGGAATGGGAGGCTCCGCGGTGGTCATCGTGTAGTGCTGCAGCTAGGGGACTTGGTGCAATGCAGGAGGGAAAGATCAGTGGCTCACTGCTGGGTCAGGAGGTTTTTGCTTTGCTTCCTCTGCTTTTTTTTGTTTTAGATTTTTGCTTTCCTCCTTGAAAGAAGAGACCACCATTGCAAAAGCAAAAGTAGCAACCAATGCATATATCTCGGGATAACTTTCATATCTTGTATGCCACTGGAATTTTCTATTTTCCAAATGATGCGATGACAGGCGGGGCAATTTTAAATAATCTCGGTACCCCACTGTTGCACTGTTGTTTTTTTATAGTCACATCATAATTGAGCAGCTTAAAATTTTCATAGAAGATGTTAAGTAAGTATTCATGTCGTCGTCAATTATGTTTGCTGATTAATTTTAATTGCAATTATATAATTGCCTCTAGCCAGTTAGAAAACTCCACATAATTCCCCTCACTTATAGGCTAACTATTTTGTGAACGACTGAACAATGGAATAAGAAATAGTTGTTTTGAGATCAATGACTTTAGGTATATTGTGTTCGGATGGACACCAGGGGGGATAAGAGGCGGGGGGGGGGGGGGGGGGGGGGGGGTTCGGTGGGCTTTAGCCATGCTTACTGTGCTAGGAACTGTTTTGCAACATACATATATGTTTGCTAGACATCTAAAAAGAAAGGTCGGTCCATATCTTTTAGATGGAAGTAATTATTGCCTTTGCATATATGCTGTCAGTAATTATGTTTTAGTTACCATGAACCATTGGTGGTCATCTAGGAACTGTGGTCAATCCTGAATATATGGAACCACATTTAATTCACATATAGGAAAAATTGATAGAACTTAATTTACACAAGCGTGCATGACCAATCGGTTTAATTGCGTACATATTTTTGCAAATAAGTAATTTCGGTTCATCTATGCATTAGGAGATAATTTAAGTATGCTACTTACTGATTTTTTTATAATAACTTGGTTACAATTGAACGTACACGTTTGAATAAGCATCCATTGTTAGAACATATTAAACTTTAAAATTAATGTGGTAATGTATAGCTAAAATTAGCATATCCTGTTAATAAAGATTCATGTGGCTCTTGAGAGAAACTAGTCTTTAATGTTTTCTTTGCTCGACTGGCTACTATGAGCATTCTATGTGTTAATTTCAGAAATATGTACTTGGATGATGCATATATGAAGCACCTCCTTATCCTATCAACGTACATTTAAAAGTTTCTCGCTGCAGCTTCCTCGTTGTGGGATTATTGGTTGGTTCTCTAGTATAAATCTATTCACCCCCATTGCTTTCAACTCACCAAAACAAAGCAATCTCATTTGTCGTTTTATCCCTTTGTTGGAAATGACTCGCAAGAAGGCGGCCCTCCGGTAAATCCTCGATAAGAAGTCCTGATGCAGTACTTCAAAGAAACGCTGTGAGGGTCTGCAGAAGAAGGCAGACGAGTTGGCCATCATGTGCAATGCCAAGGCCTGCGTGCTAGTGTATGGCAAGGGCGGGGGGGGGGGGGGTACCAGAGGTGTTCCCGTCCCATGCTGAGGCGGTGACTATCCTGACTCGGTACAAGAATATGCCAAAGGGGAAGTTCAAAAAGATGGTGAATCAAGAAGGCTTTCTCAGCCAACACTTTGACAAGCTCCAGGCTAAGGGCCAAAAGTTCCAGGGCGTTTGTGAAAATAACGAGACTATAGTCCTCCTGCACAAGGCCATGCTCGAAAGCAACCTCTCGAGCCTCGACGGCCTCAATGTCGAGGATCTCACCAATGTTGGCCGAAAGCTGGAGGTGATCCTCCAGAGCATGGAGGAAAACATCACAAAAATTAGTGGAAACCGCCGGTTTTCCAGCCCCAGGAGCAATACGTCACCAAGAACATGGACATGGGGTCTGCAACAATGTATCATGCAGCACTGCCAGCTCCATACGTCATAGACTACATGCACATGGAGTCTCCGACGACTTACCAGGCACCACCACCAGCTCCATACATCACCCACAACATGGACATAGGGACTTCAATGATGTATCAGGCGCCATCCCCGACTCCCTACGTCACCGATGGCATGGACATGGGGCCTCCGACAATGTTTATGGCCACACAACAACAACAGGATTCACTTAACATGACGAGGTATGTAGGGGACCACAACACCCTGGTCAACAGTGGCTACAATACTGGTGGTCGTATTGACACCAGCACGAGCTGAAGGAAATATGCCCTAGAGGCAATAATAAAGTTGTTATTTATATTTCCTTATATCATGATAAATGTTTATTATTCATGCTAGAATTGTATTAACCGGAAACTTATTACATGTGTGAATACATAGACAAACAGAGTGTCCCTAGTTTGCCTCTACTTGACTAGCTCGTTAATCAAAGATGGTTAAGTTTCCTAGCCATGTACATGTGTTGTCATTTGATGAACGAGATCACATCATTAGAGAATGATGTGATGGACAAGACCCATCCGATAGCTTAGCACTATGATCGTTTAGTTTATTGCTATTGCTTTCTTCATGACTTATACATGTTCCTATGACTATGAGATTATGCAACTCCCAAATACAGGAGGAACACCTTGTGTGCTATGAAACGTCGCAACGTAACTGGGTGATTATAAAGATGCTCTACAGGTGTCTCCGATGGTGTTTGTTGAGTTGGCATAGATTGAGATTAGGATTTGTCACTCCGTGTTTCGAAGAGGTATCTCTGGGCCCTCTCGGTAATGCTCATCACTATAAGCCTTGCAAGCAAAGTGACTAATGAGTTAGTTGCGGAATGATGCATTACGGAACGAGTAAATAGACTTGCCGGTAACGAGAATGAACTAGGTATGATGATACCGACGATCGAATCTCGGGAAAGTAACATACCGATGACAAAGGGAACAACGTATGTTGTTGTGCGGTTTGACCGATAAAGATCTTCGTAGAATATGTAGGGACCAATATGAGCATCTAGGTTCCGCTATTGGTTATTGACCAGAGATGTTTCTCGGTCATGTCTACATATTTCTCGAACCCGTAGGGTCCGCACTCTTAACGTTCGATGACGATTTGTATTATGAGTTATGTGATTTGATGTACCGAAGGTTGTTCGGAGTCCCGGATGAGATTACGGACATGACGAGGAGTCTCTAAATGGTTGAGACATAAAGATTGATATATTGGACCATGTTATTCGGACACCGGAAGTGTTCCAGATAGTTTCGGATAAAACCGGAGTGCCGGAGGGTTACCGGAACCCCCTCGAGAAGTAATGGGCCTTAGGGGAGAGAGAGGGCAGCAGCCAGGAGGCGCCCCCCAAGGGAGTCCGAATAGGACTAGGGAAGGGGGGGGGTGGCCCCTCTTTCCCTCTCCCTCTCCTTCCTTCTTCTCCTACTTGGACTAGGAAAGGGGGGAGCCGATTCCTACTTGGAGTAGGACTCCCCCTTGGGCGCGCCCCCTAGGGCTGGCCGGCCTCCTCCTCCCCTCCTTTATATATGGGGGAGGGGGCACCCCATAGACACACAAGTTGATCTTTTAGCCATGTGCGGTGCCCCCCTCCATAGTTTTCCACCTCGGTCATATTGTCGTAATGCTTAGGCGAAGCCATGCGTCAGTAACTTCATCATCATCGTCACCATGCTGTCGTGCTGACAAAACTCTCCCTCGGCCTCAACTGGGTCAAGAGTTCGAGGGACGCCACCGAGCTAAACGTGTGCAGATCACGGAGGTGCCGTGCGTTCGGTACTTGGATCGGTTGGATTGCGAAGACGTTCGACTACATCAACCGCGTTACTAAACGCTTCCGCTTCCGGTCTACGAGGGTACGTAGACACACTCTCCCCCTCTCGTTGCTATGAATATCCTATATAGATCTTGCGTGATCGTAGGTAAATTTTTGAAATACTGTGTTCCCCAACAGTGGCATCAGAGCCAGGTCTATGCGTAGATGTTATATACACGAATAGAACACAAAGAGTTATGGGCGATAACAGTCATACTGCTTACCAACATGTCATACTTTGATTCGGCGGTATTGTTGGATGAAGCGGCCCAGACCGACATTACATGACCGCGTTCATGAGACTGGTTCTACCTCCGTGCTTCGCACACAGGTGGCTAGTGGGTGTCTGTTTCTCCAGCTTTAGTTGAATCGAGTTTGACTACGCCCGGTCCTTGTTGAAGGTTAAAACAACACACTTGACGAAAAATCGTTGTGGTTTTGATGCGTAGGTAAGAACGGTTGTTGCTAGAAGCCCGTAGCAGCCATGTAAAACTTGCAACAACAAAGTAGAGGACGTCTAACTTGTTTTTGTAGGGCATGTTGTGATGTGATATGGTCAAGACGTGACGATATATACATTGTTGTATGAGTTGATCATGTTTTGTAACAGTTATCGGCAACTGGCAGGAGCCATATGTGTCGTGGTATTCTCACGGGGGGGGGGGGGGGGTGCAAGACGACATATGCCACAAGGTGGCTTCGTGTGAGGGCAAGACTGCTGCCGGAATATCCAGGGACGGGTATGCGAGTATCACGCGCTAGTTTACCCAGGTTCAGGGCTCTCCGGAGAGATAACACCCCTACTCCTGCATGTCTGAGTATATGTGGTATATCTGGTACAGAGTGCTCCTGGAGCTGTATCTGAGGTCAGTGCCATGGGCATCTGGCCTCGTATATGCATGTGGCATGGTGGCCGTTGCTCTTGGCCGAATGAGTGTGCTTGGGCATGCTTGCCCGTCGGAATGGATGGATGGATTGCTAGCTATATATAGTGGGAGCTAGCTTAGCATGTAAGCCATGTAGGCATGGTAGCTAGCTAGCTAGTGGCATGGTGGGGTGTCATCCTTGTCCCCTGGGTCACTTCATAAATAGTGCCCAGGGACAAGGGACACTGTACATGATGGCTGGGGTGTCACGTGAACAGTGCCGGGTACGGTCGTCACGTCGGGGTCGCGTCTGGCTGCAGTTGACTTCGGGCAGTCGGCCTAGTGGAGGAGTCGGCAGCCAGCAGTCGGCCTGGTGGAGGAGTCGGCAGCCAGAAGTCGGCCTGGTGGAGGAGTCGGCAGCCAGCAGTTATCCTGGTGGAGGAGTCGGCAGCCACCAGTCGGCCTGGTGGAGGAGTCGGTAGCCAGCAGTCGGCCTAGCGGAGCAGTCAGCAGCCAGCAGTCAGCTGCCGGCCAGGTAGTTGGACTGAGGGGCTTTGTTAGACCCGATGTCTTGAATTCTTGTCTCGCCGTCTTCGGGGTATCCGTGTCCAATTACTTCGACAGTAGCCCCCAAGCCTCCGGGCAACTTGGCAAAGTTGGGCGGAGGTTTTTTGGCGAGTGTTCATGGAAATGATCATGAAAAAGACAAAGTTAGTCCACGCAGATATATCAAATGTTTGCTTTTAGCATTGCAAGTTTTATGCGGAGGGTGCCGACTCGGTTTCGTTCGAGCCCCCTTCAATCTTTTTCGTGTTCCCTCCGCCTTTTGGCTTGTGCTCTCGCTCGCCAGACAGCTGCTCTGCAGTCTGTGGCTGAGAGTGGGCCGTAAAGTGGAGGGTACAGTACTCAGACTCTGGGAGTGGATTTAACCGAGGAGATACTTATAAAGGAAACGGTCGGGTCACCTGAAGCGTTTTTCTTCCCAGACGTTTTTCGCGTGGGTGGCCTCTAGCGTTCACTCTTGCTAGCCGGACAGCCGCTCTGCGATCTGTGACTAAGAGTGGGCCTTTGGTACCGCGCACGGTACTAAGCCGTCTGCGGGAACTAACGTCTCAGGCCAAGCGGCCAGCCCCCGAGCCAACTCTGGCTGGCGCCGGGGCGAACAGTGATGCAACTGTAATAAAATGCAGAGACAGCCCCCCGAGCATCGCTCGGGGTTATCCGTGCTCTTGCGGTGCAAAAATATGCGGGTGAGGAGCTCACATTCGTTTTCGTGTAGCCGAGGCGGAGTTTTGCCGAAGACAACCGACGCGGCTCAACGCTTGCTGAGCACGCCGGCGCACCCGCTGGGTGTAGTCTTCGAGCCTCCGGGTGCTCGAAGGGGGTCCTGGCCGGTCAGGCTTGACCGGCCAGGTGGCGAGGCGGCTTGCTGCACCCTTTTTTCTTTTTTTTTTCTCTTCTGCCGGCTGCTGGCAGTCGGACAAAACTCTTCTCTTGTCCGCAATCTTCCGTGGGGGCACGCCAGCGCACCCACTGGGTGTAGCCCCCGAGATTCGGGCCGACTGCTGAGCAGTCGGGCCGGATCTTCCGGCAACTACCCTGTCTTCTTCTTCACGGGGGCGCGTCAGCGCACCCGCTGAGTGTAGCCCCTGAGATTCGGGCCGACTGCTGAGCAGTCGGGCTGGATCTCCCGGCAACCACTTTGTCTTCTTTTTTAAAGTTTTTGCTTTCTTCTTCTTCAGGTGGCTGGGCAGGCGGACTCCGGCACAGCAGTCGGGCTCTTTGCAGCTGGCCTGACAGTCAGCGGTCGGACGCACATTTGGCAGTCAGACGCATATTCCAGCCGGTTGCGTGCAGTCGAACGCACATCTTTCTCACTTCTTTTTTTCTGTACGACTCCATGCGGGGAGCCGGACGTACTTTTTTCTTAGCCAGTTGGCTGAGCACACATCCCTTGATTTTTTTACCAGTCGCACGCGAGCAGCCGGACGCCACCAGTCGGCCACACTTTTCCTTGGCAGCCGGCGCTTGACTTTTCTTCCAGCTGGCCCCTGGGCAGGCGGCTCTTTTCTTTCTTGCCCCGGCCGTCCTCTCTCTCTTCTTTTTTCTCTTTCTGTTCAACTCCACGCGGGGAGCTGGACCCTTCTTTCTTTTCTTTCTTTTTCTTGGCTGCCCGAACGACGTCGACAGGTTGCGGCAGCGAACAGCGGGAGCCGGCTGAGGCGCTCCCGGGCGCCTGGAGGTGAGGCGGCGAGTGGGCCAGCGGGGGAGCCGGACGGTGAGCCATGCACCCGGAGCCGGGTTGCGGCCAGGGCGGAGCGGCGACTCGGGCGCCAGGCGCTGGTGAAGCCGGTCGCGCGGACAGAGCCGGGCGACGCGGGAGGGAGCCGGCCGCAGGCGCACCCGGCGGAGGCGGAGCCGTCGCGGCGCTCGGGGCCGCACGGCGGCGAAGCCGGCTGCTAGAGAGGCCGGGCAAGCGCGACACAGCCGGAGCCGGGCGTGACGGAGGGCGCCCGGTGTGCGCGCGAGACAGAGGCGGCCGGGCGCGGCCGGGGGCCAGCAGGCGGACGGGATGCGGGAGGCGCGCTCAGCAGGCGGACAAAACGCAGCAGCCACGCAGCGAGGGAGCGGGGGAGCCGGCCAGTGCGCGTGGAGGCGGACCCGGCCAACGGCGAACGGCGGGGCTGACGCGTGAGAGGGGGAGCACCCAGAGTGGGCGCGGCAAGGCGGAGTCGGCGGGGTGGAGAACCCGGCCACGCGCGGGCGCAGACGGCGCGGACGACCGGCGCACACGGCCCGCGTCGGAGCCGGCGGAGGCCAGGCGGGGCCGGGTGCGGCGCTCAGCAGCCGGTGCGGGAGCAGCGAGCAGCCGGCGCGGGGCGGCCAGCAGCCGGCGTAGAAGCAACGAAAGGCGAGCGCCCGATGCAGCTCGTTCGTGGCCGAGGGGTGGTCCAGGGGAGCCTGCCATGGTGCAGGCGTGCGATGACGGAGCGGCCCGCGCACTAGTCTGGAGCGGCGAAGCAGCAGGGAGCCTGGGCGGGGCGCGCACGATGGAGTGACGGCCATGGGATACAAGAGTCGTCCCCGTGGTTGCTAGGTGCGGCCATGATGGCGCGCAGCAGATGGGGAGGCGAGCAGGGTAGCAGCTCGTTGCCGGAGCAGCTTGCGGAGCAGCGGACCGGCACTCAGGGGCTGCCGCAACGCGTGGCCGCGAGAAGGGAGTGGCGGGGCTGAAGCAACGCGCGGAGCAGAGAAGAGCGGAGGCGAGCCTGTACCTATGTCCATTATCTGACCATTCTACATACACATCCGACTCGTATCCGGCTAGCGTATGGGCATAATCTGGGGAATATCTAGGCATAGTGTCTGGCCAATGGTATGGGTAATTGTTTGACCATTGTTGACTTGCATTTAGCTAGCTTGCAAAGATGGTATGTGGAGGAGCGAACACATGCATCGGCCGGAGCAAGGCACAACGCGGAGGGGAGCAGATGCGAGCGATGCGGCGCGGCGCGCGCATGGATACGGCCGACCGAAGCGAGGAACCACGCGCGCAGCGCGTGCGTGGACGGACAGCCGGCGTCGCAACGGTGGTGATGAAGATGCACCGCCCAGCACGGACACGCCGAGGGTGTGCTGATGTCGAGCTCTTGACCGGCGCCGGAGAAGTGACGACGTCGTGGTGACGATGAAGATGGCGAGGCTGGCGACGATGACGTGCCATCCCGCGCGGCCGCTCCGGGGACGGGTTGAAGTCGAGCCCCCGAGCGCTACCGGAGAGACGGTGCGACGCCGCGGTGGAGATGACAAAGGTGGTCCCGCCCGAACTGCGAAACCAGCAGCAGCGCGGTAGCATAGTACCGCCCCACGGTGGGCGCCAAATGTCGTGGTATTCTCACGGGGGGTGCAAGACGACATATGCCACAAGGTGGCTTCGTGTGAGGGCAAGACTGCTGCCGGAATATCCAGGAACGGGTATGTGAGTATCACGCGCTAGTTTACCCAGGTTCGGGGCTCTCCGGAGAGATAACACCCCTACTCCTGCATGTCTGAGTATATGTGGTATATCTGGTACAGAGTGCTCCTGGAGCTGTATCTGAGGTCAGTGCCATAGGCATCTGGCCTCGTATATGCATGTGGCATGGTGGCCGTTGCTCTTGGCCGAATGAGTGTGCTTGGGCATGCTTGCCCGTCGGAATGGATGGATGGATTGCTAGCTATATATAGTGGGAGCTAGCTTAGCATGTAAGCCATGTAGGCATGGTAGCTAGCTAGCTAGTGGCATGGTGGGGTGTCATTCTTGTCCCCCGGGTCACTTCATAAATAGTGCCTAGGGACAAGGGACACTGTACATGATGGCTGGGGTGTCACGTGAACAGTGCCGGGTACGGTCGTCACGTCGGGGTCGCGTCCGGCTGCTGTTGACTTCGGGCAGTCGGCCTGGTGGAGGAGTCGGCAGCCAGCAGTCGTCCTGGTGGAGGAGTCGGCAGCCAGAAGTCGTCCTGGTGGAGGAGTCGGCAGCCACCAGTCGGCCTGGTGGAGGAGTCGGCAGCCACCAGTCGGCCTGGCGGAGGAGTCGGCAGCCAACAGTCGGCCTGGCGGAGGAGTTGGCAGCCAGCAGTCGGCCTGGCGGAGCAGTCGGCATCCACCAGTCGGCCTGGTGGAGGAGTCGGCAGCCAGCAGTCGGCCTGGCGGAGGAGTCGGCAGCCAGCAGTCGGCCTGGCGGAGCAGTCAACAGCCAGCAGTCAGCTGCCGGCCAGGTAGTTGGACTGAGGGGCTTTGCTAGCCCCGATGTCTTGAATTCTTGTTTCGCCGTCTTCGGGGTCCGTGTCCAATTACTCCGACAATATGGTTGTTGCTTTATTGTATGAAATGCAATCACCATGTAATTGATTTACGTTATCACTAAGTGGTAGCGATAATCGTAGAAACAATAGTTGGCGAGATGACAACGATGCTACGATGGAGATCAAGGTGTCAAGCCAGTGACGATGGTGATCATGACGGTGCTTTGGAGATGGAGATTAAAGGCACAAGATGATGATGGCCATATCATATCACTTATATTGATTGCATGTGATGTTTATCTTTTATGCATCTTATTTTGCTTAGTGTGGCGGTAGCATTATAAGATGATCTCTCACTAAATTTCAAGGTATAAGTGTTCTCCCTGAGTATGCACCGTTGCTACAGTTTGTCGTGCCGAGACACCACGTGATAATCGGGTGTGATAAACTTTACGTTCACATACAACGGGTGCAAGCCAATTTTGCAAAAGGGTAATCATAATTATGACAAGTTTTATAAATATAATCATCACGACCTTTTATAGCATAAGTGTCATCACAATAATCATCATAAGTAGCAGCTTTGTTCTCATCATAATCAATTGAAACCTCTTTCAAGATAGTGGAATCATTACTAAATAAAGTCATGACCTTTCCAAATCCATTTTCATAATTGTCAAAATAAGATTCAACACCCTCCAAAATAGTGGGATCATTACCTCCTAAAGTTGACACTCTTCCAAACCCACTTTCATCAATATAACCATCATAAAGAGGAGGCATGCTATCATCATAATAAATTTGCGTATCAAAACTTGGAAGGTTAAATATATCATCTTCATGAAACGTAGCATCCCCAATCTTGGGACAAACATTAATTGCAGCAAATAAATTCTCAAACATGTCATCAAACATAGCATCCCCAAGCTTGGGCCTTTTCATATCATAAGCATAATCGCTCTCATCATTAATAGTATGGATAGCACCAATAGCATAGTAATTATCATCATCACAATGAGTAATAGGAGCAACATCATTTGGGAGAGACACTTCTACGTCTTTTCTTTTTCTTCTTCACATCATGTGTGGGTTTAATCCTTTTTTGGAGCTCCTTATTAATGAGATTGGTTGAATAAAAGGCTCCTCCTCGTTACCTGATTCATCATAAGAAATAATAGGAAGTCTCTTCCCTTTCATTAGTATTCACTTCATCTTCTATTTTTTTTCTTGTCTTTATGTAATTGGCAATGTAAGGATTTTCAATGAAATTCACCGCACAATACATATAAATTTTCTCTAGATCAAAATCAAGAACTTTATCAAGGGCAAATTCTGTAATATCCTTAGTTATACGTTTCATTCCTTCATAACCCAGAAGCAAACTAAGTTCATTAAGATGCGTAAGGGAAATCAAGTTATCAAATTTTTTGGACACAATTCGATCATGAAACAATTTGCATTGGATATTTAAATGATCACGTTCATACAAAGTTCACAAGGATGGCAAAGAAATTTTAAATCTTCAGCACAAGCATCTAGCCTTTCTTGCAACCATTTAGTTTCTAAATACTTATGCCTCTTGCAAAATCTATCTTCCCTATTTGGTGTGTACTTGCAAACTCTATGCACTCCACAAAAATTGACATGCTTATATGAGATATTTTCATCATGACTAGTACAATCATCATTAGTACTATGGATATTCAAGGAGTTCGTACTAACAACGTTGCAACCATGCTCATTATTCAAAGATTTAGTGCCAAACATTTTAATGCATTCTTAGCATTTTGGCACAATTATCAAAATCCTTATTTTCATGAAAGATATTAAAAAGTTGAAGCATATGAGGTACCCTCAATTCCATTTTTTGAGTTTTCTTTTATAGACTAAACTAGTGATAAAACAAGAAACTAGAAGATTTGATTGCAAGATCTAAAGATATACCTTCAAGCGCTAACCTCCCCGGCAACGGTGCCAGAAAAGAGCTTGATGTCTACTACACAACCTTCTTATTGTAGACGTTGTTGGGCCTCCAAGTGCAGAGGTTTGTAGGACAGTAGCAAATTTCCCTCAAGTGGATGACCTAAGGTTTATCAATCCGTGGGAGGAGTAGGATGAAGATGGTCTCTCTCAAACAACCCTGCAACCAAATAACAAAGAGTCTCTTGTGTCCCCAACACACCCAATACAATGATAAATTGTATAGGTGCACTAGTTCGGCGAAGAGATGGTGATACAAGTGCAATATGGATGGTAGATAAAGGTTTTTGTAATCTGAAAATATAAAAACAGCAAGGTAACTAATGATAAAAGTGAGCACAGACGGTATTGCAATGCTTTGAAACAAGGCCTAGGGTTCATACTTTCACTAGTGCAAGTTCTCTCAATAATAATAACATAATTGGATCATATAACTATCCCTCAACATGCAACAAAGAGTCACTCCAAAGTCACTAATAGCAGAGAACAAACAAAGACATTATTGTAGGGTACGAAACCACCTCAAAGTTATTATTTCCGATTGATCTATTCAAGAGTTCGTACTAGAATAACACCTTAAGATACAAATCAACCAAAACCCTAATGTCACCTAGATACTCCAATGTCACCTCAAGTATCCGTGGGTATTATTATACGATATGCATCACACAATCTCAGATTCATCTATTCAACCAACACAAAGAACTTCAAAGAGTGCCCCAAAGTTTCTACCGGAGAGTCAAGACGAAAACGTGTGCCAACCCCTATGCATAAGTTCACGAGGTCATGGAACTCACAAGTTGATCACCAAAACATACATCAAGTGGATCACGTGATATCCCATTGTCACCACAGATAAGCACATGCAAGACATACATCAAGTGTTCTCAAATCCTTAAAGACTCAATCCGATAAGATAACTTCAAAGGGAAAACTCAATTCATCACAAGAGAGTAGAGGGGGAGAAACATCATAAGATCCACCTATAATAGCAAAGCTCGCGATACATCAAGATCGTTTCGAATCAAGAACACGAGAGAGAGAGAGATCAAACACATAGCTACTGGTACATACCCTCAGCCCTGACGGTGAACTACTCCCTCCTCATCATGGAGAGCGCCGGGATGATGAAGATGGCCACCGGAGAGGGATCCCCCCTCCGACAGGGTGCCGGAACGGGTCTAGATTGGTTTTTGGTGGCTACAGAGACTTCTGGCGGCGGAACTCCCAATCTAGGTTTCTTTCTGGGGGTTTGGGGTTATATAAGAGGTGTTGGAGTAGGGAACAAGTCAGGGGGTTCCCGAGGCAGCCACGAGGTAGGGGGGCGCGCCCAGGGGGTAGGGCGCGCCCCCACCCTCGTGGTGGCCTCGGGACTCTTCTGGCCCATCTCTGGTACTCCGTGGGCTTCTTCTGGTCCAAAAATGATCTCCGTGAAATTTCAGGTCAATTGGACTCCGTTTGGTTTTCCTTTTCCGCGATACTCAAAAATAAGGAAAAAACTGGCACTGGCTCTAGGTTAATAGGTCAGTCCCAAAAATCATATAAAATACCATATAAATGCATATAAAACATCCCAGATGGATAATATAATAGCATGGAACAATCAAAAATTATAGATACGTTGGAGACGTATCAAGCATCCCCAAGCTTAATTCCTGCTCGTCCTCGAGTAGGTAAATGATAAAAACAGAAGTTTTGATGTGGAATGCTACATAACATATTTATCAATGTAATTTTCTTTATTGTGGCATGAATGTTCAGATCCGAAAGATTCAAGACAAAATTTTAATATTGACATAAAAATAATAATACTTCAAGCATACTAACCAAGCAATTATGTCTTCTCAAAATAACATAGCCAAAGAAAGCTCATCCCTACAAAATCATATAGTTTGGCCATGCTTCATTTTCGTCACACAAAATGCTCCCATCATGCACAACCCCGATGACAAGCCAAAAGCAATTGTTTCATACTTTAGTATTCTCAAACTTTTTCAACTTTCATGCAATACATGAGTGCGAGCCATGGACATAGCACTATGAGTGGAATAGAATATGATGATGGAGGTTGTGTGAAGAAGACAAAAAAGGAGAAAGTCTCACATTGACACGGCTAATCAACGGGCTATGGAGATGCCCATCAATTGATTTCAATGCAAGGAGTGGGGATTGCCATGCAACAGATGCACTAGAGCTATAAATGCATGAAAGCTCAACAAAAGAAACTAAGTGGGTGTGCATCCAACTTGCTTGCTCACGAAGACCTAGGGCATTTGAGGAAGCCCATTGTTGGAATATACAAGACAAGTTCTATAATGAGAATTCCCACTTAGTATATGAAAGTGACAAAACAAGAGACTCTCTATCATAAAGATCATGGTGCTACTTTGAAGCACAAGTGTGGAAAAAAGGATAGTAGCATTGCCCCATTTTATTTCTTTTCTTTTTTATTTTTTTTTATTTTTTGGGCCTTCCTTTTTTATTTGGCCTTTCTTCTT
Organism: Triticum urartu; assembly: GCF_056163025.1. Lineage (NCBI taxonomy): Eukaryota > Viridiplantae > Streptophyta > Magnoliopsida > Poales > Poaceae > Triticum > Triticum urartu. Next base: position 90,331,959 of record NC_141873.1, read on the forward strand.
TTTTATTTGGGACAATGCACTATTAATGATGATCATCACACTTCTACTTATTTACAACTCAATGATTACAACTCGGTACTACAACAAAATATGACTCTATATGAATGCCTCCGGCGGTGTACTGGGAAGGGCAATGAATCAAGAGTGACATGTATGATAAATTATGCATGGTGGCTTTGCCACAAATATGATGTCAACTACATGATCATGCAAGGCAATATGACAATGATGAAGCGTGTCATAATAAATGAAACGGTGGAATGTTGCATAGCAATATATCTCGGAATGGCTATGGAAATGACATAATAGGTAGGAATGGTGACTGTTTTGAGGAAGATATAAGGAGGTTTATGTGTGATAGAGCGTATCGTATCACGGGGTTTGGATGCACCGGTGAAGTTTGCACCAACTCTCGCGGTGAGAAAGGGAAATGCACGGTACCGAAGAGGCTAGCAATGATGGAAGGATGAGAGTGCGTATAATCCATGGACTCAACATTAGTCATAAAGAACTCACATACTTATTACAAAAATCTACAAGTCATCAAAAACCAAGCATTACGCGCATGCTCTGTCACATCCCTAGTTCTAGTTTGCTCTGAGCTAGCTAGTCATGTGTTGCATCATGTTTAAATTCTTATGAATTTGAATTGGGGACTGTTGAAACCCTAGCACAGATGAATCCAACTAGGTTCAAATGAAAAAAAATCATTTTCAATGAACCCAAAATTCCTTTGGAAAAGTTCATCATTTTTGAATTGGTCTAGAACCTCTGCCAAAAATGGTGCACATTTTCCTAGGTCACTTTGGATTTTTGAATGAATTCATAAAGTATTTGAATTTGGGCATTTAATTGCTATAAATAATTAAAATGCCCAAATAATTCTGAAAGTGGTTGAGGGCTATTGGAAATATTTTCAAAAGTGCCCACAATTATTTTCAGGGTTTTTGAAAATGCCTTAGCATTTTATTTAAGTCCAAACAATTACAAAAAATAGAAAAGAGAACAGAAAAATAAAACAGAACACAAACTTATCTGTAGCCTACCTCGGCCCAGTTGCTGTGAAGCCCAGCCCACGCAGCCATCTGCCAGTCGTCGTCCTCCTCTTGACAGAAGGACGCGAGGGCGTGTGCCCACCGCGCGCCGGCACGCGCCGGCCACCTCCTGCTTACCTGCTCGCCGTTGGAGGCACCCGAGGGCGCCACACACTCCCCTCGACCCCTTGCACCTCTCCCCTCTCTCCTAGGACTCCCTCTCCCTCCTATGCTCGCTTTCGCAGCGCCACCGAGTGCTGCCGTCGCCGCCGCTCATCGTTGCCGCGTCCACCGGCCCTCCCTCACCCATCCAGCGTGTCCAGAAGAACCGGCGCGATCCGCTACGTCGTCTCGCCCGAGCCCCGAGCGCTCGCGCGCCTCGACGCGACCACCCCGACCTCGTCTTCGTCGTTCGGCCGCCGAGATCGCTGGCGACCTCCCGTCCTCATCAGCCCCTCCCCGAGCTCACCGACTCGCTCGTCGTGTTTTACGTGAGCTTCTGATCATCCTCCCCCTCTCCGTTCTCTCTCTTGCACTCTGTAGCCGCCACACCTCTCTCGCCCGACCGCGCCGCCGCCTGCACTCGCCGCCGACACGACTCCGGCGACCATTTGGTCCGGGCGTCGTGTCCAACACACTCGCTGCCTCGCGTAGCCGTTGTAGGGGTCACGCACGCGCTTCCACGGCCACTGCTTCTACATCACCGCGCTCACCCGAACGCCGCCGCCGCCCCGAGCTCGTTTCCGGCGAGCTCCGGCTGTCCCCGCTGCCACCACATGCCGCGCTGGATGCGGGTGAGCTCCAGCTCCCCGCAGTTGCCCTCGGCCGCTCGTTTGGGCGCCAAGGAAGCGATCCCGACGCGCTCAGCGCGTCTGGACTCGCCGGCGGCTGAACACCGGCGACCGCTGACCCGTTGACCGGCGTGGGTTGACCCCACTGCCCGGTTTGACCTCCCCCTCTCTCTCACTGACATGCGGGCCCGCACGACTAATTACCCTAGTTTGCACTAATTAACTAGTTAGGTTAGTTACTACTGTCACTGACTAGTGGGCCTTGCCCAGTTAGTTAGGGCTAACTAACTTAGTTAGTTGACTGGGTCACTGACTAGTGGGTCCCACTGGTCAGGTTTGACCTGGTCGACGCCTGTTGACTGCCGACGCAGTGCTGACGCAATAATGTAATTTCTGGATTAAAAACAATTCTGGAAATTCCTGAAATTGCTTTAAACTTCCAAAAATCATAGAAATTCAACCATAGCTCAGAATGAAATAAATTATATATGAAAAATTATCAGAAAAATCCAATCTATCCATTTGCACCATTTTCATGCATGTTAAACAACTTAAGGCCACTGTTTAGGACAAATCAAATGAATGGTATTTAAATAACCACATGTGGAGTTTGAATTTGAACTTTGGGTTCAAACCAACTTCATTTAATTGTGTTGCTAGTTGCACTAGCTCAATCAACAACATATTGCCATGTCATTATCATGCGTCATGTTGTGCATTGCATTGATTGTGTTCCTTCTCTGTTGCCGGTGGTTGTCCCCTCTCGATAGACGTTGTACCGACGTTGTGATCGTTGACACTGATGAAGACCCAATGATATCTTCAGAAGTGCCAGGCAAGCAAAACCCCCTTGTTCATTCCGATGCAATCCCACTCTCTTGCTCCGGCTCTCTTTTACTGCATTAGGACAACAATGATTCAACTGTTACATGTTGTGGTAGTTGAACCCCTTTCCTCTGCATGACCTGTCATTGCCACAGTAAATAGATGAAACCCACTAGCATGAGTAGGAGTTGTTTGAGCCCTGATGTGCCTACTCATTCATGCTTGATTGTCATGCCTGCTACTGCTTAGAGTTGAGTCAGGTCTGATTCACCGGGGATGAATTGGAATGGCGATGAACATGTCCTACTGTGTGTGAGCTAAGTGTGTGAACATGATTTGGTAAAGGTAGCGGTGAGAGGCCATGTAGGAGTACATGGTGGGTTGTCTCATTGAAGCCGTCCTTAGGAACTAAGTTCTGTGTTTGTGATCCATGAAACAGCTACTACCATACGTTGGGCCCTGAAATATGATCCTGCTCAACTTATTAACCGCCCTTGTCCTCTGTCCAGGAGTTGCAACTAGTTTCTGGTGTTTGTAGGATATGTGTTGGCGGCCGTGCGTAGCGCTGACCCTAGGGGTGGGCTATGATGCGGTAGATACACCGTGGCACGGTGTACCGGGCGCCCGTTTGGTGTCTCGGGAACCCTGCACACATCGTTTGGGACTGTGAGCAAAACTCCAGCCGGATCTCCTCGCAGATGGAACCCGAATAGGCGATAAACCTGGACTAGAGACTTGTGTGGTTAGTCAGGTCGTGGTCTACACCCACGTCGGCTTTCGCTTGAAGTCTGCCGAGCACATGTCATGTGCAGACGCTAAGTGGTGGAAACATGTGTGAAGAAGTACACCCCTGCAGGGTTATAAATGATCTATTCGAATAGCCACGTCCACGGTAAAGGACTTCTGGGTTGCCTATAACAGTTCATAGACAAGTGAAAGTGGATACTCTAAAATGCGCAAGATCAGCGTGAGTGCTATGGATGGCGTTGTCGTAGGGAGACGGGAGCGGATCCATAGTGGTGTATTGATATGGTGAATATGTGGACTCGTGTGCGCCACCTCAAAAGAGTTACTTGCAGTCGTAGTTTAAGATAGCCACTGAGTCAAAGCTGGTTTGCTGCAGTTAAACTCCTCCACCCCCTTTGTTGATACCGATGCATATGTGGCTAGTTCTGATGTAAGTCTTGCTGAGAACTTTTGTACTCACGTTTGCTTAATTTATGTTTTGCAGAGAGACTTCAGTCTCGCTAGTAGTTTCGTGTGGACTTCGACGTTTAGCTTGATACCTCAGCTACGATCTTGTGCCCTCGACAGGATCTGGTAGATAGTCAGGCTTCTTAGCCTTTTCCATTTGTAGATGTCTGTACTCAGACATGTTAAGCTTTCGCACGTGCTTTGATTTGTATGCTATGATTGTTGGGTCATGAGACCCATGTTTGTAATATATTGTTCCTCGGAGCCTAATGAATAAATAATTGAGTCGTAGAGTTATGTTGTGATGCCATGTTGTATTTACACATATCGAGCATATTGTGTGTATGATTGAAATGCTTGGTATGTGTGGGATCCGACAATCTAGTTGTTTATCCCTGGCAGCCTCCCTTATGAGGAAATGTAGTCTAGTGCTTCCATGAGCCATAGTAGTCCGCTACAGCCCGGTTCACCTGAGTCCTGCTAGCCCAGCACTATTGCTCAGGACACTTGACTGGCCGGCATGTGTTTCACTTCGTTCCTGTGTCTGTCCCTTCGGGGAAATGTCACGCGGTGACATCCGGAGTCCTGCCTAGCCTGCTACAGCCCGGGTTCCTGGAGTCCTGTTAGCCTAGTGCTACAGCCCGGATTCACACGCTGCCGACCGACATGCTCGATGTGATTCATGTATGCATGTCCCCATAGGTTGGTGCCGCTTTGGGTTCACGACTAGCCATGTCGGCCCGGGTTCTCTGTCATATGGATGCTAGCAACACTATCATATACATGAGCCAAAAGGTGCAAACGGTCCCGTGCCATGGTAAGGCGACACCCGTGGGAATACCATGCGTGAGGCCGCAAAGTGATATGAGGTGTTACCGGCTAGATTGATGTGACTTGGAATTGGGGTCCTGACATGCTCCTAGGGGGATAGATTGGTAGGGAAAGACCATCGCTCGTCCCCGACCGCCACTCATAAGGAAGACAATCAAAGAAACACATCGTGCTTCAAATTTGTCACACAACGGTTACCATACGTGCATGCTATGGGACTTGCAAACCTCAACACAAGTATTTCTCAATTTCACAATTACTCAACTAGCACGACTCTAATATCACCATCTTCATATCTCAAAACAATTATCAAGTATCAAACTTCTCATAGTATTCAATGCACTCTATATGAAAGTTTTTATTATACCCATTTTGGATGTCCATCATATTAGGACTAGTTTCATAACCAAAGCAAATTACCATACTGTTCTAAAGACTCTCAAAATAATATAAGTGAAGCATGAGAGTTCAATAATTTCTTCAAAATAAAACCACCGCCGTGCTCTAAAAGGATATAAGTGAAGTACTAGAGCAAATGACAAACTACTCCGAAAGATATAAGTGAAGATCAATGAGTAGTCGAATAATTATGCAACTATGTGAAGACTCTCTAGCATTTAAGAATTTAATATCTTGGTATTTTATTCAAACAGCAAGTAAAACAAAAGAAAATAAAATGACGCCCCAAGAAAAACACATATCATGTGATGAATAAAAATATAGCTCCAAGTAAAGTTACCGATAAACGAAGACGAAAGAGGGGATACCTTCCGGGCCATCCCCAAGCTTAGGCTCTTGGTTGTCCTTGAATATTACCTTGGGGTGCCTTGGGAATCCCCAATATTAGGATCTCGCCGCTCCTTATTCCATAGTCCATCGAATCTTTACCCAAAACTTGAAAACTTCACAACACAAAACTTAACAGAAAACTCGTAAGCTCCGTTAGTATAAGAAAATAAATCACCACTTTTGGTACTGTTGTCGACTCATTCTAAATTCATATTGGTGTAATATATACTGTATTCCAACTTCTGTATGGTTCATACCCTCCGATACTACCCATAGATTCATCAAAATAAGCAAACAACACAATGAGAACAGAATCTGTCAAAAACAGAACAGTCTGTAGTAATCTGTATCATTCGAATACTTCTGTCACTCCAAAAATTCTGAAATAAATTGGTGGACCTGAGGAATTTGTCTATTAATCATCTGCAAAAATAATCAACCTAATCACACTCTCCAGTAAATAATGGCAGCAAATCTCGTGAGCGCTAAAGTTTCTGTTTTTTTACAGCAAGATCGCAAAGACTTCCCCCAAGTCTTCCCAAAGGTTCTACTTGGCACAAACACTAATTAAAAGCATAAAACCACATCTAAACATAAGTTATATGAATTATTTATTACTAAACAGGAACAAAAAGTAAAGAACAAAAATAAAATTGGGTTGCCTCCCAACAAGCGCTATCGTTTAACGCCCCTAGCTAGGCATGCTGATTTCAATGATGCTCACATAAAAGATAAGAATTGAAACATAAATAGAGCATTATGAAGAATATGACTAGCACATTTAAGTCTAACCCACTTCCTATGCATAGGTATTTTGTGAGCAAACAACTTATGGGAACCATAATCAACTAGCATAGGAAGGCAAAACAAGCATAACTTTAAAATTTTAAGCACATAGAGAGGAAACTTGATATTATTGCAATTCCTACAAGAATATATTCCTACATCATAATAAATTTCAGTAGCATCATGAATGAATTCAACAATATAACCATCACATAAAGCATTATTTTCATGATCTACAAGCATAGAACTTTTATTACTCTCCACAGAAGCAAAATTCTTCTTATTCGGAATAGTGGGAGTATCATAAGAAACTCGAATACTATAGATTGTTTCCACATTAAAAGAGTAATGTTTAGAAAAAGGGTAATCATAATCATGACAAGTTTTATAAATATAATCATCACGACCTTTTATAGCATAAGTGTCATCACAATAATCATCATAACTAGCAACTTTGTTCTCATCATAATCAATTGAAACCCCTTCCAAGATAGTGGAATCATTACTAAATAAAGTCATGACCTCTCCAAATCCACTTTCACAATTGTCAAAATAATATTCAACACCCTCCAAAATAGTGGGATCATTACTTCCTAAAGTTGACACTCTTCCAAACCCACTTTCATCAATATAACCATCATAAATAGGAGGCATGCTATCATCATAATAAATTTGCGTATCAAAACTTGGGAGGTTAAATATATCATCTTCATGAAACATAGCATGCCCAAGCTTGGGACAAACATGAATTGCAGCAAATAAATTCTCAAACATGTCATCAAACATAGCATCCCCAAGCTCGGGCCTTTTCATATCATAAGCATAATCACTCTCATCATTAATAGTATGGATAGAACCAATAGCATAGTAATTATCATCATCACAATGAGTAATAGGAGCAACATCAATTGGGAGAGTTACCTTTTTACCTTTGCTTCTACGTCTTTTCTTTTTATTTTTCACATCATGTGTGGGTTTAATCCTCTTTTTGGAGCACCTTATTAATGAGATTGCTTGAATAAAAGGCTCCCCCTCGTTACCTGATTCATCATAAGAAATAATAGGAAGTCTCTTCCCTTTCGTTAGTATTCACTTCATCTTATATCTGTTTTCTTGTCTTTATGTAATTGGCAATATAAGGATTTTAAATGGAATTCACTATACAATACATATAAATTTCCTCTAGATCAAAATCAAGAACTTTATCAAGGGCAAATTCTGGAATATCCTTAGTTATACGTTTCATTCCTTCATAACCCAGAAGCAAACTAAGTTCATTATGATGCGCAAGGGAAATCAAGTCATCATAATTTTTGGACACGATTCGATCATGAAACAATTGGCATTGGATATTTAAATGATCACATTCATAGCAAAGTTCACAAGGATGGCAAAGAAATTTTAAATCCTCAGCACAAGCATCTAGCCTTTCTTGCAACCATTTAGTTTCTAAATACTTAGGCCTCTTGCAAAATCTATCTTCCCTATTTGGTGTGTACTTGCAAACTCTATGCACTCCACAAAAATTGACATGCTTATATGAGATATTTTCATCATGACAAGTACAATCATCATTAGTACTATGGATATTCAAGGAGTTCGTACTAACAACATTGCAACCATGCTCATTATTCAAAGATTTAGTGCCAAACATTTTAATGCATTCTTCTTCTAGCATTTTGGCACAATTATCGGAATCCTTATTTTCATGAAAGATATTAAAAAGATGAAGCATATGAGGTACCCTCAATTCCATTTTTTTGAGTTTTCTTTTATAGACTAAACTAGTGATAAAACAAGAATCTAGAAGATTTGATTGCAAGATCTAAAGATATACCTTCAAGCGCTAACATCCCCGGCAACGGCGCCAGAAAAGAGCTTGATGTCTACTACACAACCTTCTTCTTGTAGACGTTGTTGGGCTTCCAAGTGCAAAGGTTTGTAGGACAGTAGCAAATTTCCCTCAAGTGGATGACCTAAGGTTTATCAATCCGTGGGAGTCATAGGATGAAGATGGTCTCTCTCAAACAACCCTGCAACCAAGTAACAAAGAGTCTCTTGTGTCCCCAACACACCCAATACAATGGTAAATTGTATAGGTGCACTAGTTCGGCGAAGAGATGGTGATACAAGTGCAATACGGATGGTAGATAAAGGTTTTTGTAATCTGAAAATATAAAAACAGCAAGGTAACTAATGATAAAAGTGAGCACAAACGGTATTGCAATGCTTTGAAACAAGGCCTAGGGTTCATACTTTCACTAGTGCAAGTTCTCTCAACAATAATAACATATTTGGATCATATAACTATCCCTCAACATGCAACAAAGACTCACTCCAAAGTCACTAATAGCGGAGAAAAAACGAAGAGATTATTGTAGGCTACGAAACCACCTCAAAGTTATTCTTTCTGATCGATCTATTCAAGAGTTCGTACTAGAACAACACCTTAAGACAGAAATCAACTAAAACCCTAATGTCACCTAGATACTCCAATGTCACCTCAAGTATCCGTGGGTATTATTATATGATATGCATCACACAATCTCAGATTCAGCTATTCAACCAACACAAAGAACTTCAAAGAGTGCCCCAAAGTTTCTACCGGAGAGTCAAGATGAAAATGTGTGCCAACCCCTATGCATAAGTTCACGAGGTCACGGAACTCGCAAGTTGATCACCGAAACATACATCAAGTGGATCACGTGATATCCCATTGTCACCACAGATAAGCACATGCAAGACATACATCAAGTCTTCTCAAATCCTTAAAGACTCAATCCGATAAGATAACTTCAAAGGGAAAACTAAATTCATCACAAGAGAGTAGAGGGGGAGAAACATCATAAGATCCAACTATAATAGCAAAGCTCGCGATACATCAAGATCGTTCCGAATCAAGAACACGAGAGAGAGAGAGATTAAACACATAGCTACTGGTACATACCCTCAGCCCCGAGGGTGAACTACTCCCTCCTCGTCATGGAGAGCGCCGGGATGATGAAGAAGGCCACCAGAGAGGGATTCCCCCCTCCGGCAGGGTGCCAGAACGGGTCTAGATTGGTTTTTGGTGGCTACAGAGGTGTAACACCCCGAGAATCATGCCACAGTAACTCCATACTAATGATGCCAAGTCACCCTGATTTCTAAGCTAAATTTCCCCGTGATTGAAAACCAATTCAACTTCAAAATTAAAAATGCAAGTCAAATAATTTAAAACTTCAAAAGTAAAATAAAAATGTTTGTGGTGTTGCCAATATTCACTAAGGATTTGTCATGTAGAAATCAACATCATTTGAATTCACAAAATACCCCTAGGAATTAAAATAGTGGACCAGCATCAAATTAATTGGCCTTCTCAATTTCTAAAAATATTTAAGCATTCCCAAATGCTTTGCAACTTTTTGTGCAACAACCCAATATTATGCCAGATTTATGTGCAAGTTTTCACCTTTAACAAAACTCAAATGTTAGCAAAGGAAAATACAAAACGGAAAAGTAATATTATATAGCAAAAGGAATAGTCGTGGCACTGTGCCTTTGGCACATCCCCTCTACTGCTCCAGGCCCAGCCCACCTGGCCAGCCTTTCCTCCACCTTTCGCCAGAGGAGGACCAAGGCCATGGCGTGGACATCGCACGTCCGCACGCCCGCGGATGGCCACGCGTCGTCGATCCCACGGCTCCCCTAGGCGGTTAAGGTCCCCCGGACGCCCCCATTCCCCTTCGCAAACCATGGCCGCCACTTCGTGCTCCCCCGCGCCATGCCATTCCCCCTCTGCTCCGCTCACACCCGAGCTCCGCCAGCCATGGTTGTCGTCGCTGTCGAGGCCAACGTCGACCCTGCGCCCTGAGATGTTGTTTGAGAACTACATCATCGTCAACTACCTCGATTGTGTTATTGGATTGGGACCAAGAAGTCGTCGAGAAGGTGCCTGCTACTCGTCTTCCCCAACAACAATCTCCACGCATCGTCGTCGATCCACGCCCCTCGACTGTTCCCGGCCTCGTCGAGCTCTCCACCGCCCTCCTCGTGGTGAGCCTCCTCCACCCCCCCGTTTCCCCCTTTGTCGCGTGCACTCGTCGTCCCCGTCGGCCGCCCCTTCCCCATGCTGCTCCCGTCGTTGATGGTTCTGGTGCCGCTGCTCTGTTTGTTCTACTGCAACTGCTACCGTTGCTTGCTCTGCTGCGCTGCTGACTGCCCTCGCGCAGCCGCCCGCCTCCTGGCCTCGCGCCACGCCGGCGCCCGCCTCTGTGAGCCGGCGCACCGTCCGCCCCTGTCGCCTACCACGCCCGGCCACATCTGCCCATGCCGGGCCACGTCCTCCTCGGCCGGGCAGCGCCAAGCCGCGCCCGCTTCGGCCGGCGAGCCACGTCGTGGACGCGCCTTGGCTGCCACCTGCCGCTGCTGGTTCGCCGCGCTGCCTCGCGCTCGCCTCACGGTGCCAACCGCCCCCGCCGGTGCTGCCCTCCTTGCTGCTGCAGCCCGCAACCGCACACGTCCGAGCCGCGGCCTGCTCCACCTAATGCAGTCGCCCATCGGAGCTCCATTCCGGCGCCGCCCCTGCCTTCGCCTACGCTCGCCGCGCCCATCCGCCACGACCGCTGCCATCCCCTACTGCTTCCGCCGCGGGCCGCCGCTGCCGCTTGCCCCGCCCTGTCCTCCGTTGCACCCCGTCCCGCCGGCCGGGGCAACCGGCTCCGCCCGCCGTGGCCCTCACGCCCCGCTGCGGCAAGCCCCGCCGTGGCCCTCGCGCCCCGCTGTGGCAAGCCCCTGGACCCACTTATCGGTCACTATGTACACTTTGTGTACACTGTGTTGGGTGCATCTAGCATTTAGGCATTGTTTGGAATTAGTATTAATTTCAGAATATTGTTTAAATCTTTGAAAAATCATATAAATTAAACCGTAGCTCGGATGGAAAAACTTTGTACATGAAAGTTGCTCAGAACGATGAGACGAATCTGGATACGCAGCCCGTTTGTCCGCCACGCATTCCTAGCATAGCAAACACGCAACTATCCCTCCGATTCATCTGTCCGAAAATGCGGAACACCGGGGATATTTTCTCGGATGTTTCCCCCCTTCACCGGTATCACCTCATACCGCGTTAGGGCACACCTAGCACCGCTACTTTTCATGTCATGCATCTCTATGCATGTGTTTGCTTAATATTTATTGTTTCTTCCCCCTCTTATCTTGCTAGACACCGACACCGACGCCGCTGCTACCCAGTACGACTACGGTGTTGACGACCCCTCTCTCTTGCCAGAGCAACCAGGCAAGCCCCCCCCTTGATCACTAGATATCGCCTACTCTCTCTCTACTGCTTGCATTAGAGTAGTGTAGCATGTTACTGCTTTCTGTTAATCCTATTCTGATGGATAGCCTGTCATTGTTGCTACAATTGTTGATACCTTACCTGCAATCCTAAATGCTTAGTATAGGATCCTAGATTATAATTAGTGGCCCTACATTCTTGTCTGTCTGCCATGCTATACTATCGGGCCGTGATCACTCAGGAGGTGATCACGGGTATATACATACATATATACATGCTATACAGGTGGTGACTAAAGTCGGGTCCGCTCGTTGAGTACCCGCAATTGATTCCGATGTTGGGGGCTGAAGGGGCAGGTGGTTCCACCCAGGTAGTGGTGGGCCTGGGTTCCCGACGGCCCCCGACTGTTACTTTGAGGCGGAGCGATAGGGCATGTTGAGACCACCTAGGAGAGAGGTGGGCCTGGCCCTGGTCAGCGTCCGTGGATATGTCAACATAACATGCTTAACGAGATCTTGGTATTTGATCTGAGTCTGGCCACTGGCTTATACACACTATCCAACTACGTGGGAACAGTTATGGGCACTCGACATCGTGGTATCAGCCGAAGCCTTCGTGACATCAGCGACTGAGCGGCGCGTGCCGGGTTGGACCACGTAACACAACTTCCTTTGTAATGGAGATTGCTAGGTCTGCTCTCCGGCCACCCTCGCAACATGCAGGTGTGCAATGGGCGATGGGCCCAGACCCCTGTGCCATAGGATTTAGACCGGCATGCTGGCCTCTCTGTTGTGCCTAGGTAGGGCTGCAACGTGTTGATCTTTCGAGGCCGGGCATGACCCAGGAAAGTGTGTTCGGACAAAGGGGATCGAGCGTGTTGGGAAATGTAGTGCACCCGTGTAGGGAAGTTAATCTATATGAATAGCCGTGATCTTCAGTAACAGGACGACTTGGAGTTCTACCTTGACCTTATGACAACTAGAACCGGATACTTAATAAAACACACCCTTCCAAGTGCCAGATACAACTGGTGATCGCTCTCTCACGGGGCGACGAGGGGAGGATCACTGGGTAGGATTATGCTATGCGATGATACTTGGTGAACTTACCATCTACTCTCTTCTACATGCTGCAAGATGGAGGCGGCCAGAAGCGTAGTCTTCGATAGGACTAGCTATCCCCCTCTTATTCCGGCATTCTGCAGTTCAGTCCACATATGCTATCCCTTTTCCATTTGATACCAATGCATACATATGTAGTGTAGCTCCTTGCTTGCGAGTACTTTGGATGAGTACTCATGGTTGCTTTGCTCCCCCTTCCCCCCTTTCCTATACCCGATTGCTGTGACCAGACGTTGGATTCCAGGAGCTAGACGCCTTTGTTGATGACGACTGCTACTACTCGAGAGGTGCCTACTACTACGTGCAGGCCGCTGACGACGACCAGGAGTAGTTTAGGAGGATCCCAGGAAGGAGTCCCGCGCCTCTTTCAATCTGTATCCCAGTTTGTGCTAGCCTTCTTAAGGCAAACTTGTTTAACTTATGTCTGTACTCAGATATTGTTGCTTCCGCTGACTCGTCTATGATCGAGCTCTTGTATTCGAGCCCTCGAGGCCCCTGGCTTGTAATATGATGCTTATATGACTTATTTTATTTGTAGAGTTGTGTTGTGATATCTTCCCGTGAGTCCCTGATCTTGATCGTACACGTTTGCGTGTATGATTAGTGTACGATTGAATCAGGGGCGTCACAAGTTGGTATCAGAGCCGACTACCTGTAGGAATCCCCCTTCCACACTCCTTGGCCGAAGTCGAGTCTAGCCACTGAAAAACTTTTAGTAACATGGTTGTGTGCCTTACGGGCCCACGTTGCCATTTGGGTGGTATTAGGATCTTTTATTCCTCGTCTATACTCTGGGACTCTGATCTCTCTTCTATTCGGGTTAAAATGGTTTTACTAAATCTAACATTAGGGTCTCGTGATCACATCCACCTGGTGTTTCCCTTATTACAGCTGTTCGCCTGCTGCACTAGAAGATTCCGAAGATACTCTTTGATGTTCTCTCGAGACACTTGTGCCCACCGCCTTTGCGAGTTCCCTACCACTGTTATATCCTTATGGATAACTACCTACACTTGCCATTTTCAATCCCATTGATCTTGTTATTACAAGATATCTTGGAAATTCTGTCTACTGTTCCGAGAATACTTTGTGCCTACTGCCTTGCAGTTCTTTGCCGCCTGAATACCCCTACGGATAATTTCTCGCACTTATCGAGTATCCGCTCATCCCCAGTTGATTCTTGTATTTCACAAAAGTCTTCGAAATACCATTCGTTCTCTGAAAATCCTCAACCACCTATTGCTCTTGAAATTCTTGCTTGCTTGCATTATGATTAACCTCATAAGTCCGGTAATCTTATTGGCGTCCTTAGTCATTATCAGTTGGAGTATGTTGAATCAATATGTTGTGAATGCTCACAATCCTTAAATCAGATCCTTCATTTCGTCCTTTCGGCTCAGACGTCATTTTAAACATGAGCTGGATCTCGACCAATCAAATTGCCATTGATTGTACCCCTAAGGCTATTCAACTTATCCACCCTAATTAGAGCACTGCTTCTGATCCCTTGTCTTGGAATTCATAATTCCTTTTGCATTTGAGCTTTGAGTTAGTCAGTTGTTTCTATAATCTGATCTCCTTGAATTCTTTCTTCCTCTGGTTGAGTACCGATGCTCACATCGGATCCCTTGTGGACCACCAGACCCTTTGTCGGGTTTTATCCAACAACGTCCTTCATATTCAATAAGCTTGTGAGCCTTTCCTTGGATACATAATGCCTTTGGTAAATTGTATCCTCTGCTTTCTCAAACATGATCTACTATCGAGCTTGTGTTATTTACTCCGAAGTTTGTGGTATATGTTCCTAAGATGCCTTGACAGGTTGAACCTACGCCTTCCCTAATCCGTGTGAACCCAAAAGATTTCACGGGTCATACTTATCTTGTATTGCACTAGGTAAAACTTTCGACAACTAATGACATTTTCATAAAGCGAGAGGTGAATGAAAGGTTATACATTGAAGAAGTGGGAGTCGACCTTGAACTTTGTGTTCATGCCCATGGACATGATGTGTATCCTATCGTGGAAGCTTCTTGTAATAATAACTATTCCTTTAATATAATATCATTTGGTATCTGTGTATTGAGCCTTTGCAATCGTGGTTCCGACCATATTTTCTCTTTGATCCCATTTCTCGGACAAGTTAAAGCACTTGTCTTTTGCAAGTCAATACCCCAGCCCAACCTCTACTTTGATCTGTCGCCGAGTATTACCCCATGGTAGCTCGAGATTATCACGGAACTGCATAACTTCTTATGAGTTCTCCTTCAAGTACTACATTCTCACTGATTCCAATTTTTCATGGGCTCTGAGTTATTAAACACTCAAAGACACCGATAACTAAATCGAGTCCGCACCGCAATTAAACAACTCTTGGTAACCTTCATTACTTATTAGTTTGAACTCGATCACGTCATTCCTAGCCCGCTCGGCTATATCATTCTCGTGCCGATTTGAACTATGCCACCTGGTCCTTAATCCCGGAGCACAACTTTCGACGATGAGCTAAGCTTATGCCGATCTTTCTCGTCATATCATTTCGTCTTGAACAGCAAGCTTGATTTCGAGTTTGTGCCGTACCCATGGTTCCAATAACCATTCGCTTCATCATTGTTTGACTTGATGCCATCGTCGATCGATTACATCTTCATGAAATATCTCGACAAATGTGTCATGATCATCATCAGCATTCTAAGCTCTTCCAGGATATAAACTGAATTCATGATGAGAAATACCATCCTTTCCCTCAATGATTTGTGTAATCATCGACCACTTTATTGCCTTCCGTTCAACACAAACTTGTTCATGTTTTGTGTTATACCTTGAGATCCTTGCTATCCATCATTTGTTCTTCTTTGCCTTGGAGTATTACCATATTTTATGTCAAGAACGTCGTGAGAATTTCACCACCTCTTAATAATTCTTGATATAGTAATACTTCTCGCCATCTCTGTTCATATCTTGGTCCCCGTGTTGTTCTAACCGGGATACCAGCCATTTAACTATGATGTGTGAAGTCAAAACTTCTAGCAACCCTATTGCTTGTAAGTTATTGGTCGATAGTTTCATTCTAAGTCTATTGTTCATTGAATCACCCTTCTAACATTGATCTTGCTACCTAAGCTCATATTTCGGTTGCACCTTTCAATCGATGTTTAATTGTGTATGCATTCCTCGAGCATACACCATTATATCATTTGATCTGACAAATGTTATCTCCTTGTTCACATGATTGTGGAAACTCATCTTTTTGGGAATCTCGAGGAATGGTCGCTGAGTCCATCAGCCACCTCCTCATCCTCTCCTTGGTTTACTGATGAACTCTTGTTTCGGAACTCGCTTCCACAGTTCATTTACCAAGAATCTTACGATGTCTTCTCGTCTATTTGTGTTGCACCTTTTCTTCTCAGGCATCCTGAGTCTGAGGTAACCTGACACCAATCGGATATGAACCTCGGTCAGATATGATGGTTGGAACATATTTTCCAAGAGTCATAACATTGGTCCTTACATGACCCGGTAAGTTGATGTCATGCCTAGAACACCTGGCCGAAGGACCTATTGTTATAGATTCCTTTTCAGCAAGGTTATCCATTCTTCCAAGAAGAAATTGTAAGACTTATTCTATAAGTTGTTCCTGATGGATCCTTTGTGTATCCATAGCCTGATCTTTACCTATGACCATGTCAATGCTATCTCGAAGCATGTCTATGGTACTCCAATTTTCAACAAGAACATTTAAATCCCAATGTTAAATGTTTCCTGCTCAATTATCCAAACACCGATGTATGGGTAATGTCCTGAAATTTCTCTCCCCTTACCTAAAGAGTTTTCTGCATTATATCCTGTCATGGATATCGTGCTCTGCTTGTCCTTGGGAAGGATATACCCTCGAAATATGTGTTTAAACACATTTTCCTTTCCATTGTTCTATTTAATCTGATAATCATATTTTTCTTTCCATTGTTTGGGTTAACCTTCCTTGTGATCTATATGATCTAAGCAGTAATATTCTCCTGCTTATGTAAACACCTCAGTGTGCCATTCTGTCAGCAAGACCCTGTTACTTTTGTTGATGGCATTCTGGTAACCACCGATGGACGAGAACCTTGCCTATTGGTCCGCCTCGTTTCAAGGGGCAGGAAAATGGTTCTCTTCATCCCTCGCCCTTGGTACCAACGTTGTTGCCAACATAATTGATAGGCTATCCTCTGACATACCTTGCTTACATGATCGCGCAAGACGTCCTCGCTCTTCCTACTTTTAACCCACATGGTGGGCCCATAACCCACATGTCCCAGGATCGAAACCTGACTCTCCTGTACACCCTGATTCAAAGTTAGCCCTTGCGCTTGGTTTCGTGTGTAATTCGCGGGTCACCTTCCTAGAGATGATCTATTTTGGTATCAGACATAATACTTATTCTTGTTGCTCTGAACCCCTTTCACGCCCTGTTTCAGGCATCGAACAATTGCTTGCCCGCTCGTTACTTCTCATGGTACCCTCTTACTTGGCTCTCGATATCTTCTTAAGTTTCAATTCAAGAGAAACTTTCCGTCACCTTCCCCGATGCTATCTACTAGATAGTGAACCTTGTAGAGGTCCGTTCTTCCAAAATACCCCCCTCCCTTATTCTTTCGTAAGTACGATGGAGTTCCCGAAGAAAGGATGCCGACTTCATCATGATGACCTGAAGTAGAGAACTAAAGACATCTACTATAAGGGTCAACTACTTCGGGAAGAGCAACCAAGACCGAGAAGATTCGTTAGACTTTCGTAACCAAAACTTTCCCCCTTACTCTCCCTCTTAAATCTCGGGACGAGATTTCTTGTAGTAGAGGAGATTTGTAACACCCCGAGAATCATGCCACAGTAACTCCATACAAATGATGCCAAGTCACCCTGATTTCTAAGCTAAATTTCCCCTGATTGAAAACCAATTCAAATTCAAAATAAAAAATGCAAGTAAAATAATTTAAAACTTCAAAAGTAAAATAAAAATGTTCGTGGTGTTGCCAATATTCACTAAGGATTTATCATGTAGAAATCAACATCATTTGAATTCACAAAATGCCCCTAGGAATTAAAATAGTGGACCAGCGTCAAATTAATTGGCCTTCTCAATTTCTAAAAATATTTAAACATTCCCAAATGCTTTGAAACTTTTTGTGCAACAACCCAATATTATGCCAGATTTATGTGCAAGTTTTCACCTTTAACAAAACTAAAATGTTAGCAAAGGAAAATACAAAACAGAGGAGAAAAATACAAAATGGAAAAGTAATATTATATAGCAAAAGGAATAGCCGGGGCACTGTGCCTTTGGCCCATCCCCTCTACTGCTCCAGGCCCAGCTCACCTGGCCAGCCTTTCCTCCACCTTTCGCCAGAGGAGGACCAAGGCCATGGCGTGGACGCCGCATGTCCGCATGCCTGCGGATTGCCACGCGCCGTCGATCCCACGGCTCCCCTAGGCGGTTAAGGTCACCCCCCGGATGCCCCTGTTCCCCTTCGCAAACCCTAGCCACCACTTCTTCCTCCCCCGTGCCATGCCATTCCCCTTCTGCTCCGCTCACACCCGAGCTTCGCCAGCCATGGTTGTCGTTGCCGTCGAGGCCAACGTCGACCCCGCGCCCTGAGATATCGTCCGAGAGCTACATCATCATCTCCTACCTCGATTGTCTTACTGGATTCGGACCAAGAAGCCGTCGAGAAGGCGCCTGCTACTCATCTTCCCCGACAACAACCTCCACGCGTCGTCGTCGATCCACGCCCCTCGACCGTTCCCGGCCTCGTCGAGCTCTCAACCGCCCCTCCTCGTGGTGAGCCTCCTCCACCCCCCCCCGTTTACCCTTCTGATGCGTGCACTCGTCACCCCCGTCGGCCGCCCCTTCCCCTGCTGCTCCCGCCGCTGATGGTTCTGCTACCGCTGCTCAGTTTGTTCTGCTGCAACTGCTGCCGTTGCTTGCTCTGCTGCGTTGCTGACTGCCCTCGCGCAGCCGCCCGCGTCCTGGCCTCGCGCCACGCCGGCGCCCGCCTCTGCGAGCCAGCGCACCGTCAACCCCTGTCGCCTACCGTGCCCGGCCACAGCTGCCCATGCCGGGCCACGTCCTCCTCCGCCGGGTAGCGCCAAGCCGCGCCCGCTTCGGCCGGCGAGCCACGCCGTGGACGCGCCTTGGCCGCCACCTGCCGCTGCTGGTTCCCCACGCTGCCTCGCGCTCGCCTCACGGCGACGACCGCCCCCGCTGCCCTCCTTGCTGCTGCCGCCCGCAACCGCGCACGTCCGAGCCACGGCCCGCTCCGCCTACTGCAGTCGCCCATCGGAGCTCCACTCCGGCGCCGCCCCCCCGCCTTCGCCTACGCTCGTCGCGCCCATCTACCACGACCGCTGCCGTCCCCTGCTGCTTCCGCCGTGGGCCACCGCTGCCGCTCGCCCCGCCCCGTCCTCCGCTGCACCCCGTCCGCTGGCCGGGGCTACCGGCTCCGCCTGCCGTGGCCCTCGCGCCCCGCTGCGGCAATCCCCGCCGTGGCCCTCGCGCCCCGCTGCGGCAAGCCCCGCCGTGGCCACGACCCCGTCTCGCCCGGGCAAGCTACGGGCGCCCGCTGCCCGTTACACCCATCGCCCGCTGACCACAGGGGCTCCGCCCCGTTTCGCCCACACCCGCCCCGGCTGGCCCCTATGCCACTGCCCGAGGGCCCCACGCCCCTGTCCAAAAAAAGGATAACAAAAATATATTAAGTTTTTTAAATAATAATAATATTAATTAATTAGTTAATTAATCAATTAATTAACTTAATTAAATTGGTTTAGTTAAACTAACTAATTAGTTAGCCTAATTAATCTGTAGTTAGTTAGAAGAGTACATGACAGGGGGCCCCACCCCCTGTTGACCAGTCAATTGTTGACTGGTCAACCGGGACCCCTTGGACCCACCTGTCAGTCACCATGTACACTTTGTGTACACTGTGTTGGGTGCATCTAGCATTTAGGCATTGTTTCAAATTAATATTAATTTCAGAATATTGTTTAAATCTTTGAAAAATCATATAAATTAAACCGTAGCTCGGATGGGAAAACTTTGCACATGAAAGTTGCTCAGAACGACGAGACGAATCCAGATATGCAGCCCATTCGTCCTCCACGCATCCCTAGCATAGCAAACACGCAACTTTCCCCCTCCGATTCATCTGTCCGAAAACGCGAAACACCGGGGATATTTTCCCGGATGTTTCCCTCCTTCACCGGTATCACCTCATACCGCGTCAGGGCACACCTAGCACCGCTACTTGTCATGTCATGCATTGCTATGCATGTGTTTGCTTAATATTTATTGTTTCTTCCCCCTCTTCTCTCGCTAGACACCGAGAGCGACGCCGCTGCTACCCAGTACGACTACGGTGTTAACGACCCCTCTCTCCTGCCAGAGCAACCAGGCAAGCCCCCCCTTGATCACCAGATATCGCCTACTCTCTGTCTACTACTTGCATTAGAGTAGTGTGGCATGTTACTGCTTTCCGTTAATCCTATTCTGATGCATAGCCTACCATTGTTGCTACAACTGTTGATACCTTACCTGCAATCCTAAATACTTAGTATAGGATGCTAGATTATCATCAGTGGCCCTACATTCTTGTCTGTCTGCCATGCTATACTATCCGGCTGTGATCACTCGGGAGGTGATCACGGGTATATATATATACATATATACATGCTATACAGGTGGTGACTAAAGTCAGGTCGGCTCGTTGAGTACCCGCAAGTGATTCCGATGTTGGGGGCTGAAGGGGCAGGTGGTTCCACCCAGGTAGTGGTGGGCCTGGGTTCCCGACGGCCCTCGACTATTACTTTGAGGCAGAGCGATAGGGCAGGTTGAGACCACCTAGGAGAGAGGTGGGCCTGGCCCTGGTCGGCGTCCGCGGATATGTCAACATAACACGCTTAATGATATCTTGGTATTTGATCTGAGTCTGCCCACTGGCCTATACGCACTAACCAACTACGCGGGAACAGTTATGGGCACTCGACATCGTGGTATCAGCCGAAGCCTTTGTGATGTCAGCGACTGAGCGGCACGCGCCGGGTTGGACCGCGTAACGCAACTTGCTTTGTAATGGAGGTTGCTAGGTCTGCTCTCCGGCCGCCCTCGCAACGTGAAGGTGTGCAATGGGTGATGGGCTCAGACCCTTGCGCCGTAGGATTTAGACCGGCGTGCTGGCCTCTCTGTTATGCCTAGGTAGGGCTCTAACATGTTGATCTTCCAAGGCCGGGCATGACCCAGGAAAGTGTGTTCGGACAAAGGGGATCGAGCGTGTTGGGAAATGTGGTGCACCCCTGCAGGGAAGTTAATATATTTGAATAGCCGTGATCTTCGGTAACAAGACGAATTGGAGTTGTACCTTGACCTTATGACAACTAGAACCGGATACTTAATAAAACACACCCTTCCAAGTGCCAGATACAACCGGTGATCGCTCTCTCACGGGGCGATGAGGGGAGGATCACCGGGTAGGATTATGCTATGCGATGATACTTGGTGAACTTACCATCTACTCTCTTCTACATGCTGCAAGATGGAGGCGGCCAGAAGCGTAGTCTTCGATAGGACTAGCTACCCCCTCTTATTCCGGCATTCTGCAGTTCAGTCCACATATGCTATCCCTTTTCCATTTGATACCAATGCATACATATGTAGTGTAGCTCCTTGCTTGCGAGTACTTTGGATGAGTACTCACGGTTGCTTTGCTCCCCCTTTTCCCCCTTTCCTATACTCGATTGCTGCGACCAGACATTGGAGTCCAGGAGCCAGACGCCTCTGTCGATGACGACTGCTACTACTCAGGAGGTGCCTACTACTACGTGCAGGCCACTGACGACGACCAGGAGTAGTTTAGGAGGATCCCAAGAAGGAGGCATGCGCCTCTTTCGATCTGTATCCCAGATTGTGCTAGCCTTCTTAAGGCAAACTTGTTTAACTTATGTCTGTACTCAGATATTGTTGCTTCCGCTGACTCGTCTATGATAGAGCTCTTGTATTCGAGCCCTCGAGGCCCCTGGCTTGTAATATGATGCTTGTATGACTTATTTTATTTGTAGAGTTGTGTTGTGATATCTTCCCGTGAGTCCCTGATCTTGATCGTACACGTTTGCGTGTATGATTAGTGTACGATTGAATCGGGGGCATCACAGGAGCCTTCTGGCGGCGGAACTCCCGATCTAGGTTTCTTTCTGGAAGTTTGGGGGTTATATAAGTGGTGTTGGGGCCAGGAACAAGTCAGGAGGGGTCCCCGAGGCGGCCACGAGGTAGGGGGCGCGCCCAGGGACTCTTCTGGCCCATCTCCGGTACTCCGTGGGCTTCTTCTGGTCCAAAAATGATCTCCCTAAAATTTCAGGTCAATTGGACTCCGTTTGGTTTTCCTTTTCTGCGATACTCAAAAACAAGGAAAAACATAAACTGGCACTGGGCTCTAGGATAATAGGTTGGTCCCAAAAATCATATAAAATACCATATAAATGCATATAAAACATCCTAGATAGATAATATAATAGCATGGAACAACCAAAAATTATAGATACGTTGGAGACGTATCACTTTATGACTTAGAATCGGGACTTCAACGATGTTTTGAACATCATGGAGCATATGAGATGTTCTAGGAGTTGAAGTTAATATTTCAAGAAAATGCCCGGATTGAGAGATATGAAGTCTCCAATAAGTTCTACAGCTACAAAATGGAGGAGAATAGTTCTATTAGTGAACATATACTCAGAATGTCTAGGTACCACAACCACTTGACTCAACTGGGAGTTAATATTCCTAATGATAGTGTCATTGACAGAGTTCTTCAATCATTGCCACCAAGCTACAAAAGCTTCGTGATGAACTATGATATGTAAGGGATGGATAAGACAATTCCCGAGCTCTTCGCAATGCTAAAAGCTGCGGAGGTAGAAATCAAGAAGGAGCATCAAGTGTTGATGGTCAACAAGACCACTAGTTTCAAGAAGAAGGGCAAAGGGAAGAAGGGGAACTTCAAGAAGAACGGCAAGCAAGTTGTTGCTCAAGTGAAGAATCCCAAGTCTGGACCTAAGCCTGAGACTGAGTGCTTCTACTGCAAAGGGACTGGTCACTGGAAGCGGAACTGCCCAAGTATTTGGCGGATAAGAAGGATGGCAAAGTGAAAGGTATATTTGATATACATGTTATTGATGTGTACCTTACTAATGCTCGCAGTAGCGCATGGAATTTGATACTGGTTCTGTTGCTCATATTTACAACTCGGAACAGGGGCTACGGATTAAGCAAAGATTGGCTAAGAACGAGATGACGATGCGCGTGGGAAATGGTTCCAAAGTCGATGTGATCGCGATCGGCACGCTACCTCTACATCTACCTTCGGTATTAGTTTTAGACCTGAATAATTGTTATTTGGTGCCAGCATTAAGCATGAACATTATATCTGGATCTTGTTTGATGCGAGACGGTTATTCATTTAAACCAGAGAATAATGGTTGTTATATTTATATGAGTAATATCTTTTATGGTCATGCACCCTTGATGAGTGGTCTATTTTTATTGAATCTCGATAGTAGTGATACACATATTCATAGTATTGAAACCAAAAGATATAAGTTTAATAAAGATAGTGCAACTTATTTGTGGCACTGCCGTTTAGGTCATATTGGTGAAAAGCGCATGAAGAAACTCCATGCTAATGGGCTTTTTGAATCACTTAATTATGAATCACTTGATGCTTGCGAACCATGCCTCATGGGCAAGATGACTAAAACTCCGTTCTCTGGAACAATGGAGCGAGCAACAGACTTATTGTAAATAATACATACTGATGTATGTGGTCCGATGAGTGTTGATGCTCGTGGGGGGTGTCGTTATTTTCTGACCTTCACAGATGATTTGAGAAGATATGGATATATCTACTTGATGAAACATAAGTGTGAAACATTTGAAAAGTTCAAAGAATTTCAGAGTGAAGTGGAAAATCATCGTAACAAGAAAGTTAAGTTTCTACGATCTGATCGTGGAGGTGAATATTTGAGTTATGAGTTTGGTCTTCATTTGAAACAATGTGAAACACGCCACCTGGAACACCACAACGTAATGGTGTGTCCGAACATCGTAACCACACTTTATTGGATATGGTGCGATCTATGATGTCTATTACTGATTTACCACTATCGTTTTGGGGTTATGCTTTAGAGATGGCTGCATTCACATTAAATAGGGCACCATCGAAATCCGTTGAGACGACACCATATGAACTGTGGTTTGGCAAGAAACCCAAGTTGTAGTTTCTTAAAGTTTGGGGCTGCGATGCTTATGTGAAAAAGCTTCAACCAGATAAGCTCGAACCCAAATCGGAGAAATGTGTCTTCATAGGATACCCAAAGGAGACTGTTGGGTACACCTTCTATCACATATCCGGAGGCAAGATATTCGTTGCTAAGAATGGATCCTTTCTAGAGAAGGAGTTTCTCTCGAAAGAACTGAGTGGGAGGAAAGTAGAACTTGATGAGGTAACTATACCTTCTCCCTTATTGGAAAGTAGTTCATCACACAAATCAGTTCCAGTGATTCCTACACCAATTAGTGAGGAAGATAATGATGATGATCATGAAACTTCTGATCAAGTTACTACCGAAGCTCGTAGGTCAACCACAGTAAGATCCACACCAGAGTGGTACGGTAATCCTGGTTTGGAGGTCATGTTACTTGACCATGACGAACCTACGAACTATGAGGAAGCGATGATGAGCCCAGATTTTGCGAAATGGCTTGAGGCCATGAAATCTAAGATGGGGTCCATGTATGAGAACAAAGTATGTACTTTGATTGACTTGCCTGATGATCGGCGAGCCATAGAGAATAAATGGATCTTCAAGAAGAAGACTGACGCTGACGGTAATGTTACTGTCTACAAAGCTCAACTTGTTGCGAAAGATTTTTGACAAGTTCAAGATGTTGACTACGATGAGATTTTCTCACTTGTATCGATGCTTAAGTCTGTCCGAATCATGTTAGCAATTGCCGCATTTTATGAATCTGGCAAATGGATATCAAAACTACATTCCTTAATGGATTTATTAAAGAAGAGTTGTATATGATGCAACCAAAAGGTTTTGTCAAATCCTAAAGGTGATAACAAAATGTGCAAGCTCCAGCGATCCATCTATGGACTGGTGCAAGCATCTCGGAGTTGGAATATACGCTTTGATGAGTTGATCAAAGTATATAGTTTTATACAGACTTGCGGTGAAGCCTGTATTTACAATAAAGTGAGTGGGAGCACTGCAACCTTTCTGATAAGTATATATGAATGAAATATTGTTGATCGGAAGTCATGTAGAATTTTTCTGGAAAGCATAAAGGAGTATTTGAAAGGAGTTTTTCAAAAGAAAGACCTCGGTGAAGCTACTTACATATTAGGCATTGAGATCTATAGAGATAGATCAAGACGCTTGATAAATTTTTTCAATGAGTACATACCTTCACAAGTTTTTTTGAAGTAGTTCAAAATGGAACAGTCAAAGAAGGAGTTCTTGACTATGTTGCAAGGTGTAAAGTTGAGTAAAGACTCAAAACCCGACCACGACAGAAAATAGAAAGAGAATGAAAAGTCATTCCCTATGCCTCAATTATAGGTTCTATAAAGTATGCTATGATGTGTACCAGACCTATTGTGTACCTCACCATGAGTTTGGCAAAGAGGGTACAATAGTGATCCAGGTGTGGATCACTGGACATTGGTCAAAATTTTCCTTAGTTGAATAAGGACATGTTTCTCGGTTATGGAGGTGACAAAAAGTTCATCGTAAAGGGTTATGTCGATGCAAGCTTTGACACTGATCCAGATGACTCTAAGTCTCAATCTAGATACATATTGAAAGTGGGAGCAATTAGCTGAGTAGGTCTGTGCAGAGCATTGTAGACATAGAAAATTTGCAAAATACATATGGCTCTGAATGTGGCAGACTCGTTGACTAAACTTCTCTCACAAGCAAAACATGATACAACCTTAGTACACTTTGGGTGCACTACAAAAAAAACACTTCCGTGATGATACGTGTTTGTCACAGTAGGTCATGTTTTCTGTCATGCATGTACATCCATGACAAATTTATGACAGAATCAAGATAGTCATACCTGTGCTGTCGTAGAACTGTTCCATGACATTACCAAAATTATCATCATGGAATTGTCCACTTCCATGACGATAAATCGCGCGTCACAGAAGTGCTTTCGTCAAGGGTGACCAACACGTGGCATCCACCGTAACGAAACGCCGTTAAGCTATCGGGCCGGGTTTTGGATCCGATAACCCGTTAACAACCCCGACCAATGGGGATTTTCCACGTGTAAAATCATCACTGGCCGGAGGAAACATGTGTCGGCTCATCGTTGGGACAGATGTCATCCACTCATTGGACAGAAGACGCCTATGATACGTCGACACGTGGCACGGCCCAACAGAGGCCCATTCCTGTGAAAAGGCCGGCCCGTTTGACTTGGTTAAAAGGTGGCGGGCCGGCCCATGGAAAGCCTGTTAACAGCCTGTTCGCATATAGCCCATTTACAGCCCGCTAACCCAAGGCCCGTTACGCCCTATTCGAATTAGGCCCAGTGGCGTCATCTGGGCCATCCAATATGATGCCAGCCTGTTTTCACTTCTGGCCCATGTATGGCCCATGACGTCTTTCAGCCCATATGAGGCCCTATGTAACTCTTGGCCTATTAACGACCCGTGGTGAAACTGGCCCGGAATGAACAGTGTATCACTTTACACCCATTAACGGCCCGTGGTGAAACTGGCCCGTAAAGAATAGCGTATCACTTTATACCCATTAACGGCCTGTTATTCCGTTGGGCCGTTTCCAGCACATGTTATCTTTCGGCCTTCTCAGAGCCCATTTATTCTTGGGCTATTTTCCAGCATTCTTTTACTTACGGCCCGTTACTGTCATTTTCTGCTTGTGGGCCAAATTCAGCCCGTGGTTACAGTCGGCCTGTTTGTGGTCCGTTAATACGTTGGGCCGTTTTCATAGCGTCATCAAATAAGGCCTATTAACGATGGCCCGTTATGGTCGGCCCATGAATGGATGATTCCAACTCTAGCCCATTTACGGCCAAAATGCGGTCTGTTTGGCCCATGTTTGGCCAATCGATCATACGACCCGTATAAGGCCCATTGATGAAACGACCCGTAGAAGGCCCATTGTTTCTATATCCCGTAGAAGGCCCTTTGTTTCTACGGCCCGTAGAAGGCCCACTGTTTCTACGGCTCGTAGAAGGCCCACTATTTCTACGACCCGTAGGAGGCCCAGTGTCACTACAGTAAATATTAGCCCATGGTTATTGTGGCCTAGTTTTAAAAAAATAGGTTATTGCAGCCACTAGCAAACCGCAGAAACAGAACTGCACTTACCACAAGCAAACAAATAAACAAGACAACAAGGAAATAAATAAGCAAGCAACTTACACTAGGCTATCACGGCTATTACACATATTACATCCACTGGGCATCAAAGTTCGCCACCAGTGCAAATATAGGGAACACAGCAGCATATAAACGCCACAGCAAAACAAGTCCAGAATTGAAACCACTTCAGAAGAGCTCAAGAAACAATATCCTGGGTACCCATAATGCTGGCAAGATGCTTAGCAAGCTTATTAACTTTCTCTTGTTTGGCGCTTAAGTCCTCCAATGCTTGCTGTTGCACCAGAAAGTATGCAGCTGAATTCTGCAGGGACTTCCTTAGTCCTTCGGCTTCCTGTCGCATAACATCTGATCAATGTCTTTCAACTTGAAGTTGAGACTCAAGAAGCCGAACTGATTCAGGCAATGAGTTCGAAGAGCTCGTGCCAGCAGTGGTAGCCAGTAACTCGAACACTACATCAAGACAGGACTTTGGGGTTGTCTCAGTGTCTTCAATATAGTTTTTATCAGATTTCTTAGAGACCAACAGGGATGTCTCACTATCTTGAACCTTATCTACATTACTTCCTTTACCATTGCATAACAGGGTACTCTTCTCCAATATTTTATCTGCGTTCTAAAAGAGAAACAAACAAACACATCTTAGGTTTACAATGTAGTATATGAAACTCATTTTGGTAAACCAGTTCAGTAGTAAGGTGGACAGGATAACAGCATGAAACAAACATATATCTATGTAGTATGGTCACTGCATGGTCTATATCATTCTAGTTTATGTTGCCAAATCAAGATAGATACAGTTCAAATCATATCTATTTAAGACAAAGCAGCATAGACAGAATATAAGTGTGGGAAACTACACAGCAATAACAACACTTGTAATGTGCATGGCATGAGAACATAACTGTTCATTCAATTGAAACTGAAATCAACATAGAGCAAGTTACAACATCAAACAGCCAAACACGTTGAAGAAACAGGTTTAAAACATACCTGTTGCGCCATTGGAGTTTCAATTGCATCCCTCAAATTTGAAATTAGTTGGTATCACTAAATACAGTGATGCAAGAGCAAAGTAGTATGAACCATAGCTACGGAACCTGACTTGAGAACAATTCTTCTTCTGCTTTAAGCGTTGACTTCGGGTTCGGAGTGGTGGTCCTCGTGATTTGGGCACTGCAGTTGCCTTACTAACTGCTCGTGTTTGGGTGCTCTGTGGTGGAGACGGTGCTGTGTCAACGGGAACTGGGTGTCTATCTGCTGGGGTTGGGGTTAGAAGGGGTGTAGCTGGTTCTCTGTCCAAGTGGGTAGGGGTATAATCTGCATGAGTGTGGGTTATGTGTGGTGGGGCTGGTTCTTGGGCAAGTACAACCGTGGTTCTATCGGCATCGACAGGCAGCACGATCTTTTCTGAAGACTGTGTTTTTACTCCCACAGATACTACCATCACTCCCTCCAATTGAAATGGCTGATAAATAAGAAAAGTAATTGAATGTACAGACATTATAAGATAGACAGGTGGAATGGATAGTAGGGAAGAAAACAGGGCATGAAATAATTCACATTTATGTTGTCTAAGCAAACAGAATAGTAGGACATAATTTCACATATATGATGGCTAATTAAACATGATAGCATGACACAATTTGACATGTATGATGGCTAACTAAACAGGATAGAATGACATACTTCAAAATATGATGACTATGTAAACAGGATGACATGATATAACTATACGATGTGTCTATTAAAGTGGTTGGCATGCCATAAATCACAAACATGTCGTCGATGGAAACATGATGGCATGATATAATTCACGGATAGAATGACATAATTTAAAATATGATGACTATGTAAACAGGATGAGATGATATAACTATATTATGTCTTTAGAAAATGGGTTGGCATGCCATAATTCAGATACATGTTGTCTATGTAAACATCATGGCATGACATAATTCAAATATATGATTTATATACTAAGGAAGTGAGCAGAGGGCAATCGCATATATGATGTGTCAACTAAGGAGATGGCATTCAATATTGTGTATATGATGTAAAAACTAAGCATTGCAATACAACATATGCATTATATGAGTAATATAACCCTGCCAAGTTTGAGCATACACCTCAGGGGGATAATAGGACTGGTCATCTACCTCTGAATCCTCCTCTGAAGAGCTATCTGTAACCAGCAAGATATCTGCTTCAGCAGGTAGCATTGTGTGCTCTAAAGACCTTGTTTTCACTCCAGATTTCTCCATCACCAATTCAAATGGCTAATGCATAGGAAGAGTAGTTGAATATACAAACATTGTCGACAAAAGCAATGAGAAATACAAAAAAGGATGGCATGATATAATTCACATATATGACGCAAACAACATGGCATTGCATAATTCACATACATAGTGCCTTGCAACAAGATAACATTGCATAATTCACATATATAATGTCTTGCAACAAGATGGCATTGCATAATTCACATATATGGTAATTAGACACTAAACAGGTGGGATTCACACAAAGCATGTCTAAACTAAGCAAATGACATAGCAATGCAAGATACCATACGCACGATATGAGCAACATAACCCTGCCAAGTTAGGGCATGCACCTCGGGGGGGATATGACTGGTCATCTGTCTCTGAATCCTCCTCTGAGGAGCTATCGGTAACCAGCAAGACATGCACTTCGTCAGATAGCTTTGTCTCCTCTGAAGACCTTGTTTCCACTCTAGATTTTTCCATGACCGTGCCGAATGGCTGATGCACAGGAAGAGTAATTGAATGTACTAAAATTGTTGACAAATTTAACACGTAATAAAAAAATGATGGCATGATATAATTCACATATAAGATGACTGGCTAACCAGGGTGGCATTGCAAAATTCGATGCCTGGCTAGACAAGATGGCATTGCATGATTCACATATACGATAAAGAAACTAAACAGACGGCATTGCCACAAAGCATGTCTAAACTAAGCAGATGACATCTTTAATGTATACAGTAAGCAATGCAAGGCACCATATGCATGATATTACCAACATCAGCATGTCAAGTTAGAGCGAAGACTTCATGGGTAAATAGGAGTGGTCTTCTCCTTCTGAATCCCCCTCAGGACAGTTATCTTCCTCTTGATTATGATCCGAAATGGGTGGAGGGGGGGCTGCCTTTGTGCCCACCATGGAATGACGTCTACATGAAATTTTATTGCCACGCAAGGCTCGTCTCTTTTGCTCTACATGACCAGTTCAATTGTGTACAATAACTGGCATGCATAGGAATAAAACATAGTGAGATTATGTAAGGAGTGCATGCACAAATCCAGAGTGATGGTAGAAAACTGTGGATAGACCCAAAACAAATGATAGCAGGCAGATAATAGCTTTAGTTAAAAAAATACAGATAATGGCTCCTTTAATGTCTGTTTGCACCCAACATGAAACTCATAGTAGACACCGGAGATTAACCATATAGTAGACAGATAGTACTGATTGCTGCCCCAATATGTACCCCACAACCATTTAAAAACCCAAGTTTCAGCATTAGTTTGGACCTGACTCGGAGTCTAATAGGTGAACACGACGATAATGTAGCATGTCATCATATTAAGCGACGCATAACGTAAGCAGACACGGAAGAGTGCGACCTCTCTTGCAGACCCATGTAGTCCTCAAGGTCATCTGCTCAGTTGATGATGGTAATGCAGTTTCCGTGGCTGCCGGCGGCGGGGAAGAAGATCTGAGGCAGCGAAAGACAGTCTGGAGAGAGGATCCCTGCTGTGGTGAACCCTTCCGTCATTGGAGCAGCTGAGCTGGGGTGGAACACAGCGCCGCAGGAGCAGGACAAACCACAAGGTTTTCTTTGACACATATCTGTAACAGAAGTAATTGAGTAAGGGTTTGTTTGAATTTGAGGATTCTAACAATGCAGGGATTGGAAATAGACATGAATATGATAGGAATACACGTGCAAAACAGAGAATTTAAAAACATAGGATTTCTACCAATCTGGGTGTTTGATTCACAACAATTGGAAGATCACAGGATGCAAAAAAGCATGGTGATATTAAGTCAAACCACAAGAAAATGTACGGTTATAATGCTATTATGCTACTATCTCTTAGTCTTGTGCTTGATGAATAGGAATATGAAAAGGAGGAGAAGTGGAAATTAGAATTCCTACGGTTTTTCTTTCAAGGAGACACTAAAGGAACAAATCCTATTGTTTTCCTTTGCTCCATTCCTTTGCACCAAATTCATGAAAAGTAGTACCATAGGAAACTTTCCAATTCCGATGTTTTTCATTCACTTTTCCTTTCAAGCACTGGCGATTCTAGTAGGCAGGCTTGAGCAAGGAAAATCCTACACTAAAAAAATGTTTTTGTGCTACTTCTATTACTTTCGACCCAGGCCACTGCCATACTAGCTCAACTCCCAGGCCCATCGACAAATGCACAGCTCAAACGCGTAGAGATAAATAATGATGGCATTCAAGAGAGTCCATCACGGATAGCTAAGTTGCCTGGTACCTCACTGCTTGTCACATAGTAGGATAAAATAATCATATTTCCCGTTACTACGAGTGCTCAGTGGACAATATATATAACATGTAGAGTAAAAAAGAGATGCAACAAGTGTACAACCTCTTTGGCGAAGCCATGTCGATCTCAGCGTGATTGGGTTCGCCGATGAGGATGCTCCGGCTGACTTGACTGTCGAAGGAGGGGAATAAGATCTTAGGCGTCTGGAGATGGAGCCCGAGGTACTGCTCCGCTGTGATGGAGGGTTTCGTCATTGGAGCAGCTTCGGTGAGTTGTACGACGCCGAGGCTGAAGCAGGACAAGAGAGACAACGAACAACGTTAACCTAAGTGGAATTCTAATAGCATCTCCAATACATGACGTAAAATACATAACCACAAAGTGCTAGATGTAAAATACACCAGCCGCTCATCTCTGAACTTAACTGTTGAAACTGAATTTAACTGTCGAAACTGAACTTAACTATCGAAACTTAACTTAACTGTCGAAACTGAATTTTGCCGTCGAAACTGAACGCACTAGCAAGGTGAGGCTACACGTCGGTCGACTGACTTTTTCATCTCTGGTCAGTCGATTTTGCAGCCGTTTGATACGAAATCAAGGGCCTGCGGTTCATCTTCAACCTCCACCCCCCTGAGCCGCCAGCCACCACCGGCCAAACAGCAGCCCCCCGCCGCCCGCGGCCGGCGGTGCGCCGCCCCGCCCGCCCCGAAAACACTCCCCACCACCGGTCCGCCGCCGCCCCGGCCATCCCCCTAGTCACCCCCGTGCCGAGCTTTTTCTCCGGCGATCCCCATGCTACCGCCACACCAACGCCCCGCCACCGCCGGCGACCACCGCCCCCATCCTGAACCCTAAGATAGATAGTGGGGTACCTCTCCGGCGAGCCCCCCTCCCCACTACGGCTGGTTCTTCCTTCACCCCAGCAAGCCCCCCCACCCCCTGAAAATTGACTGACCCAAAAGTCGATTCAGTCGACTGAAGTGTAGCTAAATTGGAGCAGCATCACAAGCAAGGGCAAGAGCAAGAGCAGCAGCGCGAGCAAGAGCAATAGCAAGAGCAAACCAGGCAGGGGACCGAAAGCAAGAGCAGAGCAGTAGCGCGAGCGAGAGCTAAAGCAGCAGAAACTCCTACTGATGTGGACGTCGCCGCCGAGGGAGCGACGCCGTGGAGGAAGTGGCCGGCGACGCCGCCGTGGATGGAGCCACGCCGTGTCTACTTGGGACCGAGCGCTGGCAGCACCGTGAGATTGAATCAAGAAGAAAATGCGGCGATTAGTGTACAACCTCTTTGGTGGTGCCGATTAGGCCGCAGCTTCATCCGAGGAAACGGTGATGATGATGCTCTTCCGGTGGTGCAGGTGAAGACGTTGGTGTGGGAATGGAGGTGGCGTGAAAGACGAGGGGAACATCGGGGCAGCTCCTTGGAGGTGGAGGACGGGGTGGCTGAACCGGCGGGATGATGAGATCGACGACGGATCCTCATCCGTTACGGTGGATGAGGGACGTCGAGGTATTGTTGTGGACGACGTCGTCGGGGAAGAGGCTCCGGCTGGGTGGCGGACGGAGCAGGGTGTGGGGTTTCATCACGAGTTTTCGCGGCCTCGGTGTACGAATGGGTGGGCGGATGGGATGGCAGTGGGGAACCATGGCTTAGAGACACGCTTGTCCGAAATGTGGGGTAAGTTACGAAAGTACCCCCACCGATTTGAGGCGGTTCTTTCGGTTCAGGGGTACCACGGGCATTTCGTGTGTCGGGATTTCACAGGAGGTGGGAGTTTTCGCGTGCGTTGTAATTTTGGAATAGCAAGGCGCGGGTTGAGATGGAGGGAGTTGTCGGAGCACAATGACACAAAGATATATCTTAAATATTTCGCGCTAACAAGGCGCGGGTTTAAGAGGCGGGAGTTTCGCAGCACGATAGACAGAGACGCTAGCTTGAATTTTCGGCATAACAAGGCGCGGCTTGAAATTTCGGAAGAACAAGCTTAACGTGTACCCAAAAAAGACAATTTGCACCTCAACACGCACAACACACACACAAACACCATTTAGACTAGAGTAAGGTACACGTGCATTGCACGCATGAGATTTGGCAACCAAATTATGAATAAATACCACATTATAGCATGCAAGCTTTGAGTCATATATGCATGATGTAGATGTTCGTTTAATTCTTATAGTTCATTTCATTCAAAATCATCTAGTTTTTATAAGAAAGCTAATCTATTTTAAGATTCATGGAATTGTGCGTCGTAAGACATAAAGTAAAAACAAATAATGGCAAATCATGTAGAAAAACATTTGGGCAATTCTGATAGGGAAGATTCTAGAACAAATAAGAAGTGCTTGTGTTTTGATGTTTGTGCATTATGCTTAAGTTCAATCATGGAGTCTTCTAGATTATACATGTGGCGAAATCTGGTGGAATCTAGATGATATCCAACGGCCAGTAGTGCTCAAATTTGCCATTTTTGGACCATCGAATTCGCCTCATCCAACAACCATCTTTCAAAGTTAAAGTTACCCGCACACAATATAAAAAAATATAAAAAATAATATATATATATAGGGGTATAGATATAGATATGTGATGCGAAAGCCGCCCATCATCTCCAATTAGAATAGTGTGTCCATGCACGGAGGCGACGTGGCCAAATGATGTCTTCCATCGGTATCTCAAATTCAAATCAGTCTGACCTTGTTCAATGTGTATACATTACAACATGCTCGCTTCCAAACCACACCGCACAGATCTCCGTTATATTCATGCATGCATGGGTTTCAAACATCAGGATCTCTTATTCAAATATTTGAATTCAACTTTACATTGATTATGACCTCACCTATTCTTTTACACCCACACAATAGTCTTCTCTTTATAATTGTACCACTAACTTTCTCTCGTGCATGCATGCACACACACAACTAGTCGGCATTATCCATCGCACGCATGCAATATTTTCTTCAGGTCGGTCTCCCATGAAGGCACACACCCACACACATCCCCCTCTTCATCATATCGGGCATTCTTTATCTCTCACACGTGTATGCGCAACGATCGATGTTCCTCTATGTATGTGTGTATAAAGCTAGGTCTTTCATAGTTTTCCACACAAACCGATCAATCGATATATCCAGTGAGGTCTCACCCTCTTTCCCACGTCCACATCGATCAATCTATACCTCTTTATATAGGATTAACATATATAGCTAATAAACCCACATTAATTATATATCCAACGTCCCCCTCTCATCATCCATGCCTTCCGCTTCATCTCTCAGACGCGTGCACAATGGCGAAGACAGGGGGCAGGAAGGGCCCTGCCCCTCCCCCCCATCACTATATATCGAGGCTAATATGAATGTGATCATTAGACAATTGCTGCTAAAAATGGTTTAAGTTCATGAATTGACCCTCCTCGTAAAGGATTAGCAATGCTTGGCCCCCTAGCTCATTTATTTTTCATGGCTCCGCCACTGCGCGCAACAGCGCACGTGTTCACCCCCTCTCTCTAAATATCGGTCTCGCACTTGTGCATTCCTTCATAGTCTCCCTCCACTCGGCCCCTCGCACCATCTTCTAGCCCCCCACCGGATTTTGCCACATGTACAATCTAGCAGACTCCATGGTTGAACTTAAGCATAATGCATAAACCTCAAAACAACAGTGGTTCTCTTTTGTTCTAGAATCTTCCATATCATAACTGCCCAAACTTTTTTTCTAGTTGAATTGCCATTATTTGTTTTTACTTTATGATTTACAACACACAATTCCATGAATCATAAAATAGATTAAGGGCTTCTTTGATTCAAAGGATTCTCAAAGGAATTTTGGAGGATTCTAATCATTAGGAATTTTTCCAATCTTGGTTGTTTGATTCGTAGGATTGTAAACCATATGAATTTTTCCATATGATTCATTTGCACTAGATTTCATAGGAAACATCCCATCCACTGAAACCTCTTTGAAAGAATTCTGCGTTTTTTCTATGCACAATCAAACACTCGTACAATCTTGTAGGATTCAAGACGACATTCCACTATAATCCCATGTTTTTCCTATTCCCGCGTTCTTAGCTTTTTTATAAAAACTA
Organism: Triticum urartu; assembly: GCF_056163025.1. Lineage (NCBI taxonomy): Eukaryota > Viridiplantae > Streptophyta > Magnoliopsida > Poales > Poaceae > Triticum > Triticum urartu. The sequence goes on from NC_141873.1 coordinate 90,367,704, forward strand.
ATTGATTTTGAATGAGATGAACTATAAGAATTAAACGAAGGGCTACATCAGGCATATATGACTCAGAGCTTACATGCTATAGTGTGGTATTTATTCATAATTTGGTTGCAAAATCTGATGCATGAAATGCACGTGTACCTTACTAGTACTTCGAGTATGTGCAAAACACGTAAATTAGAATACCAATGGCACGCTACACAATGTCTCTCTTATAGTTCATGAAGCCATGTGGCACATGTGGAGGCGTTGTCGCGACCTCCTTGCGTGGATTGATCACAGTGACGTGCTGCTGGTTCCAGAAGAATGTACTCGTCCTCCCTGAGCCATACTGGCGGTACATGCACGAAGCGAAGATGTGCACGCACGCCACGCACGCACTCATTCCCTCACACGCACACGCGGGTACACGGGCAGACGCAATTTTGTACTAAGATCCACCCCATGTGATAATTTGACGCGTGTAAAGTCGTTCACTTCATTGATGGTCAATTAATACAGCGCATGCAAATTGAGTGGACGTGAGGGCGGAAGAAAGACATTATTACTCCACTGTGCGCATGCGAGTAGTTAAATCGTGGGTTGCTAGTAGTACTTCCATTGGTCTCCTTCATATTTTGTGCCAATTTTTGACACTAACATAATATTTACGCATTTGAGCAGTGTAGTACTTGAAATTTATGTTCCGCTAAACTCATCGGGAGCCGTTTCGGGCCTCGAAACCAAAACCATCAAGTAATCTTTACCTTGTTCCCATCACATTCGAAAGCCTGCTCACACCTACTAGTACGTACCAAACCTAAACACGTTCCCACTATGCAGGTATTAGTACTAGTGCTAGTACTTAGGTTATAAAAAGGGGAACTACCTAACCGAAAATTACTCTACCTTTCCTCCTCATAAGTGCTTCTTCTTCGTCCATCGTTGCCATGGCCGGTGAGCAGAGCTCTAGGTCGAGAACTACTCATAACAAGGGACCGGCAACCAAGGCTGTGGAAAAAAAGAGAGGGCTCGCCACCACGCAGAGACCTCGAAAGATCTCTCACGGGCAGGCGATGGCTCCCAGGAGCGCCCTAGCCGCGGAGGCGAACATGCCGAGCCGGCAGAGCTGGAGTCGTTATCCCTCGACGGCATGCCCGATCAGCTCAATAAGCACCTCAATAAGCAGAAGGAGTTCATCCAAGGCTTGATGGAGTTGCTGAAGGAGAGCCTCGACGACATGCCCGCTGAGCTCAATCAGCAGGGGGAGTTGACCGCCGGCTTGGTGATGCTGCTGAGGAAGAGCATTGCCTCGGAGAAGAAGGCGACCGGCGAAATCCTACGACTTCAGGAGGACAAGGCGAAGCTCTGCCACGAGATCGACCTGTTGAAGGAGAAGAACGCCAGCTGGAAGAAGCTGCATGAGAATAGTAGTTCCTCAATGAAGATGCTGCAGGCCCTCGTCATGGAACAGAAGGAGGAGTTGGCGAAGCTCCGCATCGAGCACCCGGCTGCTGTCAAGGTACGTAATGCGGCCGTGGAACAGATGATGAAGGCTCGCGTCGAGAAATCCCACGTCATGGACAGAATGATGAAGATGGCGGAGGAGACGCGCAAGGAGATGGAGGTCGTGGAGGAGATGAAGAAGCAGTTACGACTCCACGGCGAATTAGATCATTTGGGGTGATAATCTTCCTTCTTCTTTTGCTCCTGTGTTTCATCTTTTGCTTCGGGTGTTTCGCCGCACATGTCACGTTCTCTGTGAGGCATGAATAGAACAATGTTTTTTGAGGGAATGAATAGAACAATGCTAACAATGAGATGACTAGCAAATTAGATCATTTTTATCGCCATATGGCACTGGGCTGCCGTGTTTCATGCTCCTCCGTCGCAGTACTACTCCAGTGGGAAACTTGAGTATACTGCACGGTTCTTTGCTCCTCCTCAATTAGGTCGTCAGCGCATTTATACGAGCAGTCAAATCACAAGGCCCCGCCTTCCAGCAACAATGAGCCATCAAATCACAAAGGCCCTTGCCTCTCATGAAACCGACCAAGCTAGACTGCCCCGCCCTCTAGCCTTTTAAAAAATGCATACGTTTGTACAGCAGTAGTCTCGATGGATTGCGCCATGGAGCAAAACTTGAAATTAAAAAATAGGTGGTACATATAGAGAGCGCTCGTCACCAAATTATGCATATAGTACTATTAAAAAGGCTAGTCACAATAATGGTGTCCAGCATAACCCACCCCTCAAATAAAACTAAGAGGGTGCTTGGATATGTTTTAGTCCCATGACTAAAAGTAGTGGGACTAAAACATGCTAGCCTCACCCATGCTTGGATCCAAATACTAAAAAGGATAAAATCAAGTTAATGAGCATTTATTATCCTCCAAACCCTCCAATCCAGAACTCGCCAGTGTTAAAGGAGAGGAGTTAAATGAGTAGAGAGAGGACTAATCCACATTTTAGTAGGGGTACCCCTGACTAAAAAAAATTAGTCTCAAGACTAGTTTTAGCCCCTCTTTAGTCAGGGGTGCTTGGAACTTTAGCCTCTTAAAGAGACTATTTTTAGTCAGACTAAAATAAGTCCCTTGGATCCAAGCACCCTCTAAGCATCCTGGAATTCTTTGACAAAACTAAGCACCCTGAAATTCTTTGACAACTAAACTGCTGGCTATATGATGTTGGCCATATATATTGTACGTATACAATGTGAAGAAACGAGTGTAGTACTATACCAACTAAAAGATGAAATGTAAGAAATACTAGCATGTACGTACTGAAGAGTTAAAGTAACGAGAAGAAACATAACATAGTTCTGCTGGGGCTCAGCACAACACACCCCTCAAATTAAATTAAGCACATCTGAAATTAAACTTTGCAACTATTCCGGTAGACACTGCATTAGAACCACCAGGAGAAACGACATTGCCACCTTACTCAGAGTCCTCGTCCACGTCCTCGACTTCGTCCTTGTCCCTCTTCCTCTTGGCCGATACTTCTTTGCTTGAACCGCACACTTGGCTATTGCTCTTAATCCAACCCTTGTAGATATTGAAGCAAAGGTAGCCATCCATTGCAGTGTAGTGGATGTGGTCTATATCTAGTACATTCCGCTGCCATGCATGATGATGAAATGTGTATGGAGGTTTCTCCAGTTTACCGTACGAAGGATGAACCATGGCTCCTGCCAGGGTCAGCATTGAAGGCCGACGAGAGGACACTAGCCGATTCTTCTGGAGGTCGAAGGTGTCGCCTACAACGAGGCCTATCCGACGCAGGACTTCTTTGTTGTTAGCAAAGTCTATAGTAATGAATTTGACTAGGTTGCTCTTGAGAAAATCCTTAAAATCCTGGCACTCAACATCGGCATGGCATATGTGGTAGACCAAGCATAAGTCATGCACACAAACCTGGATCACGACGGGCTTCTTCCTCTCTTCGTCCTTTAGATCCTTCTCTGGTCCCAGGACTGTGGTGTACTCAACATCTAGCCCAGCGACCCACTCATCATCTGAGTCTTTGAACATGCGTCTGAAGCGAGAAAGGCATCCTTTCACCGTCGCGGAAGAACGGGTGTAGATGACGTCGAACTCATCGCCGGTGATGGTTCTAACCTTGTACTCACCGCCGATCGAGGAGATTTGGGATGCCATGGATTTGGGAGGAGGGTTAGGATTAGTGGAACTGCCGTAATGTGAATGGACGGGATGACTAGGAGCGAACCGCCGTAGTATTGAAGGACGTGCGGGGACGAGTAGGAGCGAACTGCCAGCGTGCGAACGGCAGGGTAGTGGCTTTCCATTCTCCCATGCTACGGGCTTCTGAGAGCCCTTGGATCTGAGATCGAATGGTTGCATGGTGTGATTCTAGACATATGGGTGAATATCCTATCCTGTAGGGTTATTCTGCAAATTTTCAGCAACTTAGCATGCGACCGTTTGATCTCAGATCCAAGGGCTGCCAGCAGCCCGTATCATGGTCGCGCCTACCATGACCGTCGCGTCGCTCGCGCGGTCGCCCCCTTGGAGATTTAACACGGTGCGTTAGGCTATCTGATGTTGGCATGTCATACATAGTCATCACTTAGTCACTCATACTACAACAAGGTTGGCTATAAGGTTGGCTATAAGTGTATTTTTTTACTCCTCTCTATCTCTTTCTTCGTACTCCCCCCGTCCCATATTATAAGAATGTTTTTGACACTAGTGTATTGCCAAAAATGTTATTATATTATGGGACACATGGAGTACTAGTATTTATTGCATTTGCCAAGGAGTGACCTCTTCCAATGAAATGGTGTTGCTAAGTTTGCTTCATTTAATTAGCTATAGACTCAAAATTGTCTTTTCACGTAGGTACACGCGCTTAGCACCGTTTCTTCCTTGGGTCACCAAACTAGTCTCTCTCTTCTTGATTAACTTGCCACATCAGACTTTATGCCTATGTGGCAAGCTTAAGCACCTGTAGGAGCAAGTAAAAGTAAGTACAATAGTGCGCTTTACATGGCGTTTTTGCATATGTGGAGGAAAGAGAGGTAAGGAAAAAGTGGAGAAGTGGGCTCTCATGCAAGAGCCAGCCTCTACTACATGGTGGAGCATTGGGAGAGGCACCTATATGGAGGTGGTCAGGAATCGGGAGACTCACGCCGGTTGTAGTGCCGCAGTTAAAATGATAATGTCAAGTCAAATCACGAGGCCCCACCTGTCCAGCAGTAACTCACTGTCAAATCACATGACCCTACATTTGCAGCAGCCTACTCCCTCGTCTTCTTGTGTCTCTGTCGAACCGACTAGGCAGAACTGCCTCGCCGCCTAACGCGCGGGAAAAGCCCCGCCCTCGACTTCTGAATAGTATACAATATACTGATTTTGTATCCATGGATTGCGCCCGCACCATGGAGCAAAGCGTCTAGAAAACAGAGGAGAGACGGTGGTCTTGCAATAGAGAAGAGGGAGAGGCGAGACGGTGGTTTTGGAATGGAGATGATGGAGAGGAGAGGAGGTGGTTTTGCAATGGAGAAGATCGGAAGAGGGAGAGGCGAGACGGTGGTTTTGGAATGGAGATGATGGAGAGGAGAGGAGGTGCTTTTGCAATGGAGAAGAGGGAGTGGAGCGTGCGGTAGCGATTTAGGATTGGACGAGAGGGCCGACGCACTGTGACTAGATCAAAATCAAAATCAATTTACCCTTCAATTAAGAAAGCAACCCCACATTAACTAGTCTCCCTTTTATTCTAGGTCATAATTGACCATAATTTTCGCACATAAAATATATGTTATACGTTGCAAAAATAATATAATTTTAAAGTACATTCAGATATGAACAAAACGATACAAATTTTGGGGACATGCATTCACATTTTGCTTGTCATATACAGTACGTGGTCAAACTTTGACCCAAAATACGCAAAACAACAAAAAAAAATACTTCCAAGACTAGTGCCCCTCTTCCGCTCTTCTCCTCTTAAACCACCGCCGCTCCTCTCCTGTTCCAATCTAAATGCAGCGCCGCTCCTCTCCTCTTCCATTTCAAAACCACCGCCCCTCCTCTCCCGTTCTAATCCAAAACCAGCGCTACTCCTCTCCTCTTCCATTCAAAAACCACTGCCGGCGAGCGAAGGTGCTGTGGAGAAGTAGATCGATGGAGGAGTACAACCGATACGTGAGGATTGCAGACGGTGACCCTGTGAAGCTAGCTAGGATGTTGGAGATACAGTCTTGGTTTGAAAACAAGGACCAACTAGCGGCGACGGCGACATCCATGGCCAAATATCTGCAACAGAGCGAAAAGGCGGCGATACTCCCGGAGGGAGTCGCGCCGGAGTACATAGAGATGCTCCTCTGGGCCATGGAGCAAACAGATTCACCGAATCCAATCTTGAGGGAGCGGTGGTGGGAGTATCGATCCCAGATGGAGCATCCACCAGAGATTGAAGGATCGAGCATCTACAAGGTGCCGTTTGTGAGGGTGTCCTGCAAGAGCGAGCCAGTGGAGTCTTCGTCGACTGAACCCAACTGCAAGAGGAGAAACGCAGTTGGCCCGACGACACTTCCCTGCCATCGTCTCCCTCGCCGTTCACATCGTCTCACGGGGCGGCTGTCTGCCGCCGAGGAATAGGAGGGGGCTGCCCCCCCAGCCCAATAGTCGGGCAGGTTGTGGATTGTTAGGAGGAGCTTAGGGTTGTCAGTATTTGCAGGTTGTGAATTGTGTTTTGTGTTGTGTATTTTGAGAGTACTTTCAGATATGAATGTCTTTTGAATTTCAGATTTGCAGTATTGAGCATATGAAGTATTTTATGAATTCTAGATATCTATTTTTAGCACTTAAAAATGTAGTTTCATAGGAGTATAAAAGTGCAGACAATGTGATTCTTAGAGAAGAAACTGCAAGTTTCAGTTTCAGATAAGAAACTGCAAGTTCAGTTTCAGATAAGAAACTGCAACTTTCAGCGGCAGAGCATTTATATTAACACGGCCTTTTCAAACAAGGTTAACATCATGTTGGAAGTTTTATTCATGGTCGAAAATGGAACTACCAGCCAGTTAACATCATGCTGATCAACATTCATGCATAGCACATCTTCATATGATGCACAATCAAAATGCCCACACAATGTCGAGTGTGCGAAACACAGAGAAAACGAGGGACGAAGTTTTGGCAAGTGTTGGACGTGGTTTTGGGCTGCCCCGTCTAGGCTTTCATTTTTAACATGCGCAACCCACGACCTCGGATGGGAGGTCCATAGGCCTGTTTGTATTTTCTTAGGGCCGTCATGTATCGACCGGCCTATGGACCTCCCATCCGAGGTTTTATTTTTGGCAGCCCAATTTATGTATTATTTTGAAGAAAACGCAGAGGTCTGTTCTATTTTTCTATATAAGAATAGGAACGCCAGGTCCAACTTATGTTTCCCTTCTAACTATATTATATATATTTAAATTATTTTATATGTTGACTGTTTAGTTCACATAATTGGCAAATAGATGACAGCTCTCGCGATCCCCTTCGCCCCCGCCACCACCTCCACCCTCGCCGCCGCCCCCGCCACTACCTCCACCCTCGCCGCCGCCATAGATCTCGCCGCCACCCCCCGCCTCCTGACTCTGGGCACGCCTGCCCCCCTCAGCAAGTCCGCTCGCGCGCCCCATGGAGTCGCCGGCCATATCCACGGGGGAATGGCTGGAAGACAGGTAGATGTACAAGATGCATCTCCCACATGTCTACAAAGCCTTCCCGCGGATGCTCCAGCCGCTCAACTCCGTCGCGCCGGCGGCGCTGCGGGAGACTCGAGGGAGGAGATGGAGGGAGCAGGCGATGCGGATCTGCGATGACACTCTCTCCTGGACCCAGTGCACGCGCGAATGGAGGGAAGCAGAGGAGGAAGCTGCGAGGGAGGAAGACGAGGAGGGACCGAATCCGTTCTCTCACTCGCGCAGGTATACTCGGATGTGCAGGGATCATGTGGATTGGGAGCTGCTGAATCTAGCCCTGCAGATCTACTTCGAAGGAGATTTCTCGGAGAAGCACATGATGCCCCACCCCAGGGAGCCACCGATTGCGTTCGTTCGATGGGCGAAAGGAGAAGTGAATTCAGGAGATCCATGCCGTGCTGCGAGATGGGAATGCTTGACTGGACTCATGCCCACCAGCATGCCACCGGAGCCGGAGCAGGTGGATCCCCTACCTTACCTCTCCCCCAAACCTGCAGAAGATTGAAATTAGGCTTGCAATCTTCTTCAATTGAGCTGTCTGGTGGTTATTTCTGCTTCCTGAGAGACAACATCTGGCTGGAGGATGAGAAGGAACCAGGAACTCCGATGAATTTCCCCTATCACAATGGGGGGGGCGCTGGTTGGGCAGTGGTACGGCCCACCTCCGCCCCAAATGGGGGCACAATCTGGGCAGGCTCCTATAATTTCCCAAGATCAATCTACTGGTGGTTCTGCCTCTCAGATCAGTGTGAAATCTCAAGGCAAGAATCAGCAAAAGAAGAGACAGGACATCCAGAAAACTGCTCCTGCCCCTGCTTCGGGCCTTATGGCATACTCTGAGGTGATCTGCTACAACTGTAGGGAACCAGGGCATCATCTATAAATGTGTCAAGCCCAAGAGTTGTTTTATCTACAAAATGGTTACCCATAAAGTTGAGAATTGCCCTGTCAGAAGGAAAACCCACAGTTCTGCTAGATATGTTGGAAGTGCTGCTCCAGGATTAGGGTTCTACCACATAGACCCACCTGATGAAAATGCTCAGGGATCCTTTGATTCAAAGGAATTGTATAGGATTTTTGGAGGATTTGAACCCTTAGGAATTTTTCATGTGATGCTCGTTTGATTCGTAGGATTGGCATCCATAGGAATTCTTCTATAGGATCCATTTGTACTACATTTTGAAGGAAAATTTTCATCCACTCGAACCTCTTTGTAGAATTCCATTGTTTTTCCTACGCTATCAAACATTCTTTCAAATCATGTAGGATATTGTGGGACATTCCATTCTATTCCTGCATTTTTCCTATTCCTTCATTTTGACAATCCTGCGAATCAAAGAGGCCCTCAGTATCATGGCTCCCTGAAGAATGTGGGGATTGTTCTGGTAGAAGGTAGTGAAGTGACCAAGCAAGAAATTGCCACTGAGTTTGCAGACATTTACAAAACCAACTGGCCCTGGCCAATCAATGCCCTAGATGAGTGGACATTCTTGGTCAAATTCCCTCCTGAAATAGATGTAGTTCAAGTTGCTGGATACCCCTGTTTTGGTCTCAAAAAAGACAATGTTGTAGTCAATGTTGAAGTCTGGAAAGGCAGGATTGAGGCTGAAGAGGACCTCCAGGAAACTTGGATCAAGATTAGGAAATTGAACCCCCAAGTGGTGTGACTGGACTATGCTGGATCAAATCACTTCCACTCTGGGGGCCTTACTGGATGTGGATTGGCAGCATAATTTCAAGTCATTCTATGAAACTATTAGGATCAAAATCTTATGTAAAGATCCCTCCAAAATCCATGCTGAAAGGCTTTTTGGAGTTGGGAACAAAATCTAAGGCTACTCACTGAGGTGGAGTCCTTAACCCCCACTGAAACTGGCACCTCCACCAACCTCTCTGCTGGTACATATGTCTCTGCAGCTGAAACTGGTACCAATCTTACTGAAGATGCTGAATCCAACAGGAGCTCTAGATTTGAATCAGATAAAGGGCCTGCTGCCAATTCTGGGGCCCCTAACATCATAGGACAGTCTTTTGGCCACAATCAGATGCTTGGAGAAACTACACCCACTTCAGTCCTCAAGACACACCTCCCTGATTCTCCATACACTCCTCAACTCAGCATCCAGGAAAAGATCTTGAATTCTGTGCTTGATGAAACTGATGGATTCAACCTCCTCAGGGAAATGGAGCTCCTGGAAGATGATGATCTGATGGAATTAGAAGGTTCTGTAGATCTACAAGAGGATCAAGAGGCACTTGTTGAAACAACTGAAGTCCCAAACAATTTGGACTCGAAATACAACTCTGACTTCCCTGCCCGTCCTAAGGAGAAGCACCTTCCCAAATGGGGTCCTGTTCAAGCCACCAGAACCAGTGCCAGGGTAGCTGGTGACAAGAGAACCATTATTGAAAAGGCTCAACAGCTGAAAGAGGTTCAGAACCTGGAAGTGCAAAAACCCCAGGGTATGAAACACACTTCCTTCTCCAACTTTAATGATCCTTCGTTCAATGCCATTGCTGCTAAGATTGGTGTAGATGTTACTTATCTTAATGATGGCATTGAATGCTTTTCCTTTATTTACCCTCACCAAAACATATCTGAAGGCTCTGTTTGTGAATTTTTTCTCTAGATGGTTGTTCTAGTTTAGACTGCCTTCGATAAAGTTGACCTTGATTTCCTTATGAAACTCCTGGAGCTTAGAGGTTTTGGGGGTAAATGGACTAGTTGGATCTAGCAACTTACTCATGGGGGGGTCTATTGGGGTCAAGTTAAATAACTGTGAAAGTGATTTTTTTCCTTGCTGGTAAAGGCCTTAGGCAAGGTGACCCCATCTCCCCGCTTTTGTTTAATTTAGTAGTGGATGTTCTTACTAAAATGCTGAGCAAAGCTGCTGATCATAGTCTGATTGCAGGGCTCTATCCTAAGGTCTGCCCTGGTGGCATCATCTGCCTTCAATATGCAGATGATACCATCCTTTTCTTAGACAATGACTCCACACATGCTACCAATCTGAAAACTATTCTAACCTGTTTTGAACAAGTCTCAGGCATGAGAATGAACTACTCCAAAAGTGAACTCATCCCTATCAACATGGATGATCAGGAGTTAGCTGACTTCCTCTCTATTCTAGTCTATAATAAAGGTAACTTCCCCATTAAGTACCTAGGTATCCCTCTCCACTATGATAAACTGAGGAGAGAGGATATCCAACCCCTTCTGGATAAAATCATTAAAAGGATTGCTGGGTGGAGGGGCAAACTTCTCTCTTACAGAGGTAGATTGATCCTCATACAAGCTTGTTTGGCTAGCATTCCAGTGTATCTCCTCTCCTTCTTCAAGTTCCCTAAATGGGCAGTGAACCTCATCAATTCTCAGATGTCTCATTGCTTGTGGAATGATTTGAGGGAAATAGGAAGCTACACCTTGCTAATTGGGCCCTAGTCTCTATGAAAAAGGATTTTGGAGGCCTAGGCATACCTAACCTCCAAGAAATTAATATCTGTCTTCTAGGGTCTTGGATTAAAAGATTCTATGAGAAAAACCTGAAACCCTGGAAGCTTCTTATTGCCCATAAATACCTAGGAAATAAACCTAATATTTTTGTCCCTTCCTCCAACCCTAAGACCTCTAGATTTTGGAAAGGATTAAAATCTATTATGCATGCTATGAAATTTGGCTACAGACGGAACATAGGGGATGGGAGCAGAACCAGGTTCTGGGAAGATACTTGGTTTGACACATTCCCCCTAGCAGTCCAATTTTGGCCTATTTAGTCCGTCTACAATGAGCTTAACAAAAGTGTCAATGAATTTTGGGATGGTCAATGCCTAAAACTCTCTTTTAGAAGGAACTTTAGTGATAGTCTCATGGAACAATGGTTCCAGTTGGAGGAAATTGCCAAAAGCATTACCTTTACTGCCGAGCCGGATGCCCTAATTTGGCAGCTGGACAATAAGGGGAAGTATTCCTCCAGCTCCCTCTATCATGTTATCAACTTTAGAGGGGTTCAACCCGTGTTTATCCATGCTGTCTGGAAATTGAGAGTTCCCCCTAAAATTCATGTATTTCTCCGGCTTCTCTCCAAAAACAAATTGATGACTAGGGATAACCTTAGGAAGAGACACATCATCAAACCCCTTGATTGTGTTTACTGCTTGGAACAAGAGTCTTGTTCTCACCTATTTTTTGAATGTATAGTTGCTAAACATCTCTGGGCCCACATTGAGGAATATTTCTCTAGTCATATTGGCTCATCCTTCGAATCTGTCGCCAGATTCTGGATTTTTACGAAAGGTGCTCAGTTTTAAATACTGTTAGCTCAGCTGTCCTTTGGTGCCTCTGGAAATATAGAAATGCTATGATTTTCAGTAATACCTCCTGGATTTCCATTCCGCAGGTCTTGCGGTTGATCAGGAACATGGTGAGGAACTGGGCGATTCTCTCCTACGGATCGGACAAGGACAAGCTGATGAGCTTCGTGGAAACACTAACAAGACCCCTCCAGAAACCGTTGGCGATCACTTGTGGCTGAACAAGGCTCGACCTGCTCTGGGGTTGGACCCGTGGGCTCGTCTCAAGATCTCTGATGAAGATGATGGGCACCTGGTGCCGAAAAAGAGGGACATCCACCTTGCTACGCCTTCCAGCCTGGTGTCTCCACTTGCTACTGGTCGCCGCAGGCTGACATGGCCCCTCTGCTGAAGACCATGAAGGCTTCGCTGGACCCTCCTTGTTTCATTTGAGTGCTCTATCCGCTCTGCCTTTGGCACCGCTCGGGTGATTTGTGTTATTCAGAGAACTTGTTCATCCACCCCCTAGTTTGTAGCTTTTCTACCTTTGCTTTCGAACTGCTCTTTGAGCTGCTGTATCAGAATATGTTGTGGTTTCATTCTCAGCAATGGAACCGGGGAGATGCTCCCTGTTTTTCTAGAAAATATATTTTATTTGTTATTATATATTATTTTTATTGTCATCATATATTTAACAGATACTTACATATGTAAGAAAACAATATCCCACATCTTATTAACTTATAAAAATAATTTCTTCACAAATAAAATCCTGGATTGTTTTGGCACGAAAATCCTAGTGATTGTGTACAAAAGCTTGGTAAGATTTAAGGACGAATGTAATAATATCACTTATTATTTAAATATATTTATAACAAAATGCTCAGCCCCTTTTTATTTTTTGATAACATTGCTGGCCCAACCCAACATTATAATTAGAATCAACCCAGCAAAATCGTGTATTTCGAGAAAGTGCAAATGGCCTGTAATTTTTTAGGAAATAAAATAAATGGGCCACATGGACGCTACATTATTTGTTCACCCAGCCCAGCTAATGGCTGTAATTCAAAAAAGAGATCAAATTGACTGTAAATTCTACCGCGCAAAAAAAAGACTGTAAATTCTGAAAAAATGGGTTGAATACGTGCCATATTTTTGGAGGCTGAAATGTGGGCCAATAGGTCGAAGCCAACGCAAGTCGTTTTCAATTTAGTCAACAAATGATTCTGACATGTTAGCCGTTGGATTTACATCCAACAACCGGCATCCATCTTCAATCTCTCGTCTTCTTCGTCCAGCACTGTCGGGACCACCTCCCGCCTCCTGCTGTTAGCAGCTCTACTTAGCACGCTTCGCTATGAAGCGCTACTCCACCATTGGCCAGGCCATCCCTCCACCCTCCACACCTCCTGTTCTTCTCCACCGATTGACGAACCACACCGCACTAGAACCAGTTAACCCTCGTCACCTTTCCGTCTGCGACTCTACTCCCGCGTCTTCCCATCTCCGGCTCGTTGCTGTCCGGGGCCTCACCGTCATCCACCACCTTGGATGCACTCGGCGTGGCATGGTCAACGTGGTCAACGAATGGCACCATCGGAAGTAGACTGTGCGTGGAGAGGCTGACAGCTAGGTCCACGGCCGCACACAAGGAAATGCCTCCCTATTACGCGCAAAGTAATGATTCCTCCACCTAACATCTGGGACCCACCGGAAGGGCCTCTGTATTTCACGAAAATAACGTGCCCCCCGCCGACATGTCGAACCCACCAGCTATCTTCGCACGCAAGGAAGTGCCTCATTATTACGCACAAAAAATTAATATTCCCCCTCCCAGCTGGAACCCAGCATAGTGGGAGGCTAACTTGTGGGCCTACCAAGTTGACGGGGACGGAGGGCTTTGTCAACTTAGTCAATATGAACGATTCTAGCTCCTGTTACCGTACGATGTTCATCCAACGGCCGTAGTGCTTCTTCAACCTCTGGTCTTCTTGCTCCAGCCGCCCAAACCAGCGCCGGTCATGCCGTGTGCTCCTGCCTCCCGTGGCCGGTTGTGATGCTGCGGAGGCCTCACCGCCCCCTACTACTCCCACTGCTGGCCAGGCCATCCCTCTACTCACCCACACCCCCTGTTATTCTGCGGCGACAACAACCTCACACCGCAGCCGAACCAGTGAACCCTTGTACTCCTCTTCACGTGGGCATCCACTGCTGTGTCTTCCCCGCCGCCGAGTCGGCCCCTTCCTAGTCCTCTCCGTCGTCCACCGCCGTGGTGCTCTCGGCGCGGCGTGGTCAACGTGGTCAAGGAACGACTTCCATCGGACATGGACTGTACGTGGAGAGGCTGACAGCTAGGTCCACGGCCGCAACAAGGAAGTGCCTCCTTATTACGCACAAAATAATGATTCCTCCACCTGACAGCGGGGACCCACCGGACGAGCCACCGTATTTCGAAAAAAAAAACGTTTCCCCCTGACTGCTAGGACCCACCAACTACATCTTCACATGCAAGGAAGTGCGTCTGGGCATGAAAAACGATTCACCCCCCTGACTGCTGGGACCCACCAGCTACATCTTCGCACGCAAGGAAGTGCGTCCGGGCAAAAAAAACGATTCGCCCCTGACTGCTGGGACCCACCAGCTACATCTTCCAAGGCAAGGAAGTGCCTGACAGTCGGGATCCACCTGGTCGAAGCGTACGTAGCGTTGTCATTCTGGTCGCGAACGTGTACGTACATATATACTGGTGGATGTAGAGGTGCGCACGTGTCATAGTAGAGGCGCGTATGTGTCGTAGTAGAGGCGCGCACGTAGCATGTACACGTACGTACAGCGGCCAGGGTGCAAGAAAGAAAATACGGCCACGTATGTGTACATACGGGCGGGGTCTCGAATGATTACTTGCGCATACCTACGGCCAGTGCTCATGTACATGGCTGGGTCGGAACGGAGAAACAACGTCGTCGTCGTGTTCATGGGGAGGCAACGGAATGCGTCATGTTCATGGGGAGGCAACAGAATGCGTCGTGTTCATCGGGAGGCAACGAAACGCGTGGGAGCCAACCGGCTGGGTCGGAACGGAATGCGTGGTCATGTTCATCGAGAGGGCTTGGATGGAACAGGCAATGGAAACGAAGCCTGAACGGGGTCCTGTTGATCGGGAGGGACCTGGCGTACCGCACAACGGAGGAAACGGACCTCCTACGGTCGAAACGGGGGTCCTGTTGATCGGGAGGGGTGTGGTGTACCACGAAACGGACGAAACAGACCTCCTACGGTCGAAACGGGAGTCCTGTTGATCGCGAGGGGTGTGGCGTACCGCAAAACGGATGAAACGGACTTGTGTTGGAGTGCTACGGTCGAAACGGGGGTCCTGTTCATCGGGAGGGGTGTGGCGTACCGCAAAACGGGACTCCACGGGATACTGTTCATCTCCACCGTCGACCACCTCCAGCCTCCACGGGCTACCGTCGACCTCCTCCAGCCTCCACGGGCTCCTGTTCATCCAGCATCCACCGCGCGCTACTCCACCGGCTACTGTTCAACCACCCCTCCACCGTCTACTGTTCATCCAGCCCTCCACACCATGGGGTCCTGTTCAACCACCCCTCCACGGGCACCCCTCCACCGTCTACTGTTCATCCAGCCCTCCACCACACCACGGGGTCCTGTTCATCCAGAGGCAACGCCACCGCTCACTGTTCATCCAAACCCCCCGCAACGCTCACTGTTCATCCCAGAGGCAGCATTGATCGGCTTCACTTAGTAGCAGTAGTGAAGGAATCGCTCGATCGGGTTCAGTTAACAGCCATCGATCGATCGCTCGGGTTCAGTAACGCGTAGCCTACAGTGCAATCTCTCGGGTTCAGTTAGAGCCCAACGCATCGCTCGGGTTCAGTTAGAGCCAACGCCTCGCACACACGCGCGTACGTGTACGAGAGAAACGCGCATCGCTCAGCCCCCGACCTCCCACCGTAACCGGGAACTCCCCGAAATTTTCCTCCCCCTCGCTTCTACCACATTTTTTCTGTCATGGACGGCCCAAAGAATGTCATGCAGCTGCGTCTCCGGCCCGCCCAGGATGAAAAGCCCATTTTCTGTCATGATTTTTTGTCATAGAAGTAGGAGCCCACCACATCTATGATGATACTGGGTTTTGTCACAATTATCATCATAGAAGTGTCATAGTATTACAGAAGAAAATTTCGTTCGGCCCAAAATGTCACGGATGTGTCTTTTCTTGTAGTGGTGTTAATCACATAGCGATGTGAACTAGATTATTGACTCTAGTAAACCTTTGGGTGTTAGTCACATGGAGATGTGAACTAATCACATAAATATGGGACCTATTAGTGTTAAATCACATGACGATGTGAACTAGATTATTGACTCTAGTGCAAGTGGGAGACTGAAGGAAATATGCCCTAGAGGCAATAATAAAGTTCTTATTTATATTTCCTTATATCATGATAAATGTTTATTATTCATGCTAGAATTTTATTAACCGGAAACTTAGTACATGTGTGAATACATAGACAAACATAGTGTCCCTAGTTTGCCTCTACTTGACTAGCTCGTTAATCAAAGATGGTTAAGTTTCCTAGCCATAGACATGTGTTGTCATTTGATGAACGGGATCACATCATTAGAGAATGATGTGGTGGACAAGACCCATCTGTTAGCTTAACACTATGATCGTTCAGTTTATTGCTATTGCTTTCTTCATGACTTATACATGTTCATATGACTATGAGATTATGCAACTCTCGAATACTGGAGGAACACCTTTTGTGCTATCAAACGTCACAACATAACTGGGTGATTATAAAGATGCTCTATAGGTGTCTCCGATGGTGTTTGTTCAGTTGGCATAGACCGAGATTAGGAATTGTCACTCCGTGTTTCGGAGAGGTATCTCTGGGCCCTCTCGGAACTAGAACGAGTAAAGAGACTTGCTGGTAACGAGATTGAACTAGGTATGATGATACCGACGGTCGAATCTTGGGCAAGTAACATACCGATGACAAAGGGAACACCGTATGTTGTTGTGCGGTTTGACAGATAAAGATCTTCGTAGAATATGTAGGAACCAATATGAGCATCCAAGTTCTGCTATTGGTTATTGACCGGAGATGTGTCTCGGTCACTACATAGTTCTTGAACCTGTAGGGTCGGCACGCTTAACATTCGATGACTATGAGTTATGTGATTTGATATACCGAAGGTTGTTCGGGGTCCCAGATGAGATCACAGACACGACGAGGAGTCTCAAAATGGTCGAGACATAAAGATTGATATATTGGACCATGTTATTCGGACACCAGAAGTGTTCTGGATAGTTTCGCATAAAACCCGAGCGCCCGAGGGTTACCAGACCCCCCCCTCCCAAGGGGGGGGGAGTAATGGGCCTTAGTGAGTCTTAGGGGAGAGAGAGGGTGATAACCCACAAGTATAGGGGATCATTACAGTTTTCGAGGGTAGAGTAGTCAACCCAAATTTATTGATTCGACACAAGGGGAGCCAAAGAATATTCTCAAGTATTAGCAGTTGAGTTGTCAATTCAACCACACCTGAAAGACTTAATATCTGCAGCAAAGTATTTAGTAGCAAAGTAGTATGGAAGTAATGGTAACGGTGGCAAAAGTAACAATAGTAGTTTTTATAGCAATCATAACAGTGGCAACGGAAAAGTAACTAAGCAAAGATCAATATGTGAAAAGCTCGTAGGCAATGGATCAATGATGGATAATTATGTCGGATGCGATTCCTCATGCACCAATTATAACATAGGGTAACACAGAACTAGCTACAGTTCATCAATGTAATGTAGGCATGTATTCCGAATATAGTCATACGTGCTTATGAAAAGAACTTGCATGACATCTTTTGTCCTACCCTCCCATGGCAGTGGGGTCCTATTGGAAACTAAGGGATATTAAGGCCCCCTTTTAATAGAGTACCGGACCAAAGCATTAACACTTAGTGAATACATGAACTCCTCAAACTACGTCCATCACCGGGAGTGGTCCCGATTATTGTCACCTTGGGGTTGCCGGATCATAACACATAGTAGCTGACTATTGACTTGCAAGATAGGATCAAGAACTCACATATATTCATGAAAACATAATAGGTTCAGATCTGAAATCATGGCACTCGGGCCCTAGTGACAAGCATTAAGCATAGCAAAGTCATAGCAACATCAATCTTAGAACATAATGGATACTAGAGATCAAACCCTAACAAAACTAACTCGATTACATGGTAAATCTCATCCAACCCATCATCGTCCAGCAACCCTACGATGAGATTACTCACGCACGGAAGTGAGCATCATGAAATTGGTGATGGAGGATGGTTGATGATGGCGATGGCGATGGATTCCCCTCTCCGGAGCCCCGAACGGACTCCATTTCAGCCCTCCTGAGGAAGATTATGGCTTGGCGGCGGCTCCGTATCGTAAAACGCGATTAGTCCTTCTCTCTGATTTTTTTCCTCCCAGAAAGTGAATATATGGAGTTGGGGTTGAGGTCGGTGGAGTCCCAGGGGGCCCACGAGGCAGGGGGCACGCTCCAGGGGGGCGCGCCCTGCACCCTCGTGGACAACGTGTGGGCCCCCTGATGCTGATTCTTTCGCCAGTATTTTTCATTAATTCCATAACGTGTCTCCGTGGATTTTCAGGTCATTCCGAGAAATTTTATTTCTGCACAAAAATAACACCATGGCAGTTCTGCTGAAAACAGCGTCAGTCCGGGTTAGTTCCATTCAAATCATGCAAGTTAGAGTCCAAAACAAGGGCAAAAGTGTTTGGAAAAGTAGATACATTGGAGACGTATCAACTCCCCCAAGATTAAACCTTTGCTTGTCCTCAAGCAATTCAGTTGACAAACTGAAAGTGGTAAAAAAACAACTCTGTTTGATCTTGTTGTTGCAAATATGTAAAGCCAACATTCAAGTTTTCAGCAAAGATTATGAACTAACCATATTCACAATAACATTTAGGTCTCATGTTTACTCATATCAATGGCATAATCAACTAGCGAGCAATAATAATAAATCTCGGATGACAACACTTTCTCAAAACAATCATAACATGATATAAGAAGATGGTATCTCGCTAGCCCTTTCTGAGACCGCAAAACATAAATGCAGAGCACCCCTGAAGATCAAGGACTGACTAGACATTGTAATTCATGGTAAAAGAGATCCAGTCACAGTCATACTCAATGTAAATTAATAGCAATGCATGCGAATGACAGCGGTGCTCTCCAACTGGTGCTTTTTAATAAGAGGATGATGACTCAACATAAAAGTAAATAGATAGGCCCTTCGCAGAGGGAAGCAAAGATTTGCAGAGGTGCCAGAGCTCGAATTTTGAAACAGAGATAAATACTATTTTGAGTGGCATACTTTCATTGTCAACATAACAACAATCCTGGGCATATTTTGAGTGGCATATTTTGAATGGTAAAGTTTATACTCCCCCACCACCAACAAACATCAATCCATGGCTTGTCCGAAACAACGGGTGCCGTCCAACTAACAACAATCCTGGGGGAGTTTTTTTGCAATTATTTTGATTTGATTTGAGCATGGGACTGGGCATCCCTGTTACCGGCCATTTTCTCGTGAATGATGAGTGGAGTCCACTCATCGTGAGAATAACCCACCTAGCATGGAAGATATAGACAACCCTAGTTGATACATGATACGTCTCCGTCGTATCTACTTTTCCAAACACTTTTGACCTTGTTTTGGACTCTAACTTGCATGATTTGAATGGAATTAACCCGGACTGACGCTGTTTTCAGCAGAATTGCCATGGTGTTATTTTTTGTGCAAAAATAGAAGTTCTCGGAATAACCTGAAAATCAACGGACACACGTTTTGGAATAAATAAAAAATACTGGCGAAAGAATCAACACAAGGGGGCCCACACCCTGTCCACGAGGGTTCAGGGCACCCCCCCGGGGTGCGCCCCTGCCTTGTGGGCCCCTGCTACCTCTTGAGCATGCGTCGTTTTTCCCTTGAAGAGGAAAGGGTGATGCAGCAAAGTACCGTAAGTATTTCCCTCAGTTTTTGAGAACCAAGGTATGAATCCAGTAGGAGACTACACGCAAGTCACCTAGTACCTACACAAACAAACAAGAACCTCGCAACCAAAGCTATAAAGGGGTTGTCAATCCCTTCACGGTCACTTATGAAAGTGAGATCTGATAGAGATAATAAGATAAATATTTTTGGTATTTTTGTTGTATAGATTGAGAAGTAAAGATTGCGAAATAAGTAGTAAAGTAGAATTGTAGATCGGAAACTTATATGATGTAAAGTAGACCTGGGGGCCATAGGTTTCACTAGAGGCTTCTCTCTAGATAGCAAATATTACAGTGGGTGAACAAATTGCTGCCGAGCAATTGATAGAAAAGCGCATAGTTATGATGATATCTAGGCATGATCATGAACATAGGCATCACGTCCGTGTCAAGTAGACCGAAACAATTCTGCATCTACTACAATTACTCCACACATCGACCGCTATCCAGCATGCATCTAGAGTATTAAGTTCAAAAGAACAGAGTGACACATTAGGCAAGATGACATGATGTAGAGGGATAAACTCAAGCAATATGATATAAACCTCATCTTTTTATCCTCGATGGCAACAATAAAATACTTGCCTTGCTACCCCTGCTGTCACTGGGATAGGACACCACAAGATTGAACCCAAAGCTAAACACTTCTCCCATTGCAAGAAAGATCAATCTAGTAGGCCAAACCAAACTGATAATTTGAAGAGACTTGCAAAGATATCAAATCATGCATATAAGAATTCAGAGAAGAATCAAATATTGTTCATAGATAATCTTAATCATAAACCCACAATTCATCGGATCTCGGCAAACACACCGCAAAAAGAATTACATCGAATAGATCTCCAAGAACATCAAGGAGAACTTTGTATTGAGATCTAAAGAGAGAGAAGAAGCCATCTATCTAATAACTATGGACCCGATGGTCTATGGTAAACTACTCACACATCATCGGAGAGGCTACGGTGTTGATGTAGAAGCCCTCCGTGATCGAATCCCCCTCCGGCAGATCGCAGGAAAAGGTCCCCAGATGGGATCTCACGGGTACAAAAGGTTGCGGCGGTGGAAAAGTGGTTTCGTGGATCCCCTCGATGTTTTCAGGGTATAAGAGTATATGTAGGCGGAAGAAGTAGGTCGGTGGAGCTGCGAGGGGCCATGAGGGTGGGGCACGCCTGGCCCCCCTGGGCGCGCCGCCCTACCTCGTGGCCGCCTCGCTGCTTCTTTGACGTCCACTCCAAGTCTCCTGGATTGCGTTTGTTCCAAAAAAGATCGTCACGAAGGTTTCATTCCGTTTGATATTCCTTTTCTACGAAACACCGAAATAGGCAATAACAGCAATTTACGCTGGGCTTTCGGTTAATAGGTTAGTCCCAAAAATAATATAAAAGTGCATAATAAAGCCCCATCCAAAACAGATAATATAATAGCATGGAACAATCAAAAACTATAGATACGTTGGAGATGTATCAAGCATCCCCAAGCTTAATTCCTGCTCGTCCTCGAGTAGGTAAATGATAAAAACAGAATTTTTGATGTGGAATGCTACCTAACATAATTTTCAATGTATAACTCTTTATTGCCGCATGAATGTTTAGATCCGAAAGATTCTAGACAAAAGTTTAATATTGACATAAAATAACAATACTTCAAGCAATGCTAAACAAGCAATCATGTCTTATCAAAATAACATAGCCAAAGAAAGCTTGTCCCTACAAAAGCATAAATTTTGGCCATGCTTCATTTTCGTCACACAAAATGCTCCCATCATGCACAACCCCGATGACAAGCCAAGGAATTATTTCATACTTTAGTCTTTTCAAACTTTTTCAACTTTCATGCAATATATGAGCGTGAGCCATGGATATAGCACTATGGGTGGAATATAATATGATGATGGAGGTTGTGTGAGAAGACAAAAAGGGAGAAAGTCTAACATTGACGCGGCTAATCAACGGGCTATGGAGATGCCCATCAATTGATGTCAATGCAAGGAGTAGGGATTGCCATGCAACAGATGCACTAGAGCTATAAATATATGAAATCTCAACAAAAGAAACTAAGTGGGTGTGCATCCAACTTGCTTGCTCACGAAGACCTAGGGAATTTTGAGGAAGCCCATTGTTGGAATATACAAGCCAAGTTCTATAATGAAAAGTTCCCACTACTGTATGAAAGTGACAACATAAGAGTCTCTCTATCATGAAGCTCATGGTGCTACTTTGAAGCACATGTGTGGAAAAAGGATAGTAACATTGCCCCTTCTCTCATTTTCTCTCATTTTTTTGGGACTCTCTTTTTTATGGCCTTTCTATTTTTTCGAAGAACTTTACTCACATGGGACAATGATCTAATAATGAAAAACATCACACTTTTATTTACTTACAACTCAAGAATTACAACTCGATACTTAGAAAGGCCTCCGACGGTGTACCGGGATATGCGATGAATAAAGTGTGACATGTATGAAAGAATTATGAAGGTTGCTTTGCCACAAATACGATGTCAACTACATGATAATGCGAGGCAATATGACAATGATGGAGCATGTCATAATAAAAGGAATGGTGGAAAGTTGCATGGCAATATATCTCAGAATGACTATGGAAATGCCATAATATGTAGGTATGGTGGCTGTTTTGAGGAAGATATAAGGAGGTTTATGTGTGATAGAACGTATCATATCCGGGGGTTTGGATGCACCGGCGAAGTTTGCACCAACTCTCGAGGTGAGAAAGAGCAATGCACGGTACCGAAGAGGCTAGCAATGATGAAAGGGTGAGAGTGTGTATAATCCATGGACTCAACATTAGTCATAAAGAACTCACATACTTATTGCAAAAATCTACAAGTCATCAAAACCAAGCACTACGCGCATTCTCCTAGGGGGATATATTGGTAGGAAAAGATCATCGCTCGTCCCCGACCGCCACTCATAAGGAAAGCAATCAAAGAACACCCCATGCTTCAAATTTGTCACACAACGTTTACCATGCATGCATGTTACGGGACTTGCCAAATTTAACACAAGTATTTCTCAATTCCATAATTACTCAACTAGCACAAATCTAATATTACCACCTTTATATCTTAAAACAACTATCAAGGATAAAACTTCTCATAACATTTAATGCACTCTATATGAAAGTTTTTATTATACCCATCTTGGATGCCTATCATATTAGGACTAATTTCATAACCAAAGAAAATTACCATGTTGTTCTCAAAGAATCTCAAAATAATATAAGTGAAGCATGAGAGATCAATAATTTCTATAAAATAAAACCACCACCGTGCTCTAAAAAGATACAAGTGAAGCACTAGAGCAAAATTATCTAGCTCAAAAGATATAAGTGAAGCACATAGAGTATTCTAATAAATTCTGATTCATGTGTGTCTCTCCCAAAAGGTGTGTACAGCAAGTATGATTGTGGTAAAATAAAAATAAAGGCTCAAATCATACAAGACGCTCCAAGAAAAACACATATCATGTGGTGAATAAAAATGTAGCCTCAAGTAAAGTTACCGATAGATGAAGACGAAAGAGGGGATGCCTTCCGGGGCATCCCCAACCGTAGGCTTTTGGTTGTCCTTGGATTTCACCTTGGGGTGCCTTGGGCATCCCCCAGCTTAGGCTCTTGTCACTCCTTGTTCCGAAATCCATCAAATCTTTACCCAAAAACTTGAAACTTCACAACACAAAACTCAACAGAAAATCTCATGAGTTCCGTTAGTATAAGAAAACAAATCACCACCTTAAGGTACTGTAATAAACTAATTATTTATTTATATTGGTGTTAAACCTAATGTATTCCAACTTCCCCATGGTTCATACCCCCCGATACTAGCCATAGATTCATCAAAATAAGCAAACAATACACGAAAATAGAATCTGTCAAAAAACAGAACAGTCTGTAGTAATCTGTAGGTTTCGAATACTTATGTAACTCCACAAATCCTGAGAAATTAGGAAATCCTAAATAATTTGTATATTGATCTACTGCAGTTGGAATCAGTATTTTATATCTCTCTGGTTAAAAACAAAAATTATTCTCGTGAGCGCATACTTTCTGTTTTTTCAGCAAGATCAAATAACAATCATCCAAGAAGATCCTAAAGGCTTTACTTGGCTCAAACACTAATTAAAACATAAAAAACACAATCATAACAGTGGATATATTATTTATTTATTACTAAACAGGAACAAAAGGCAAGAAACAAAAATAAAATTGGGTTGCCTCCCTCCCAACAAGCGCTATCGTTTAACGCCCCTAGCTAGGCATAAAAAGAAGAATAAATCTAGGTATTGTCATCTTTGGTATGCAATCCATATGTGGATCTCATAATAGATTCATAAGGTAATTTAATTTTCTTTCTAAGAAAGTGTTCCATGGCTTTCCTTAGAGGAAATTGGAATCTAATATTTCCTTCTTTCATGTCAGTAATTGCACCAGTCGTTCTAAGGAAAGGTCTACCAAGAATAATAGGACATGTAGGATTGCAATCTATATCAAGAACAATGAAATATACGGGCACATAATTCCTATTTGCAACGATAAGAACAACATTAATCCTTTCCACAGGTTTCTTAATGGTGGAATTCGCAAGATGCAAATTTAAATAACAAGCATCAAATTCACGGAAACCTAACATATCACACAAAGTTTTTGGAATCATGGAAACACTAGCACCCAAATCACATAAAGCATAGCATTCATGATATTTAATCTTAATTTTAATAGTAGGTTCCCACTCATCATAAAGTTTTCTAGGGATAGAAACTTCTAACTCAAGCTTTTCTTGATGGGATTGCATTAAAGCATCAACGATATGTTTAGTAAAAGCTTTGTTTTGATCATAGGCATGAGGAGAATTTAGCACGGATTGCAACAAGGAAATACAATCTATCAAAGAGAAATTATCATAATTAAATTCCTTGAAATCCAAAATAGTGGTTTCATCGCTATGTAAAGTTTTGACCTCTTCAATTCCACTTTACCAATTTTTGCATCAAGATCTAAAAACTCCAAATCACTGGGACGCCTTCTAACTAAAGTTGACTCATCTCTAGTCCCATCTTCATTAAGATTCATATTGGCAAACAAATATTTAATAGGAGACACACCAATCACTTTTAGATCTTCATCATTATTATCATGAAAACTAGAAGAACACGCCTTCACAAAGCAATCTTTATTAGCATGCATCCTAGCGGTTCTTTCTTTGCACTCATCAATGGAAATTATCATGGATTAGAGAGACTCATTGATATCATGCTTAGGTGGAATAGATCTAAGTTTCAAGAATCAACATGAAGAGAAATTCTATCCACGTTCCTAGCCAACTCATCAATCTTAAGCAATTTTTCTTCAAGCAAAGCATTGAAATTCTTTTGCGAATTCATAAATTATTTAACACTAGTCTCAAAATCAGAGGGCATCTTATTAAAATTTCCATAAGAGTTGTTGTAGGAATTACCATAATTATTAGAGGAATTACTAGGAAACGACCTAGAATTAAAATTTCCTCTATATGAGTTGTTACCAAAATTG
Source organism: Triticum urartu (assembly GCF_056163025.1). Lineage (NCBI taxonomy): Eukaryota > Viridiplantae > Streptophyta > Magnoliopsida > Poales > Poaceae > Triticum > Triticum urartu. The sequence goes on from NC_141873.1 coordinate 90,392,825, forward strand.
TTCCTACCAACACAATTCATATCCATAGATTCATTATTACTCTCAATCAAAGTGGACAAAGGCATATCATTAGGATCAGAATAAGCACTCTTATTAGCAAACAATTTCATAAGTTCATCCATCTTTCCACTCAAAACATTAATCTCTTCTATCGCATGAACTTTTTTATAAGTAGATCTTTCGGTGTGCCATTGAGAATAATTAACCATAATATTATCTAGGAGTTTAGTAGCTTCGCCTAAAGTGATTTCCATAAAAGTGCCTTCCGTGGCCGAATCTAAAAGGTTTTTAGAAGAAAAATTCAATCCAGCATAAAAATTCGGTATAATTATCCATAAATTCAAACCATGTGTAGGTCAATTACGTATCATTAATTTCATCCTCTCCCAAGCTTGTGCAACATGCTCATGATCAAGTTGCTTAAAGCTCATAATATCATTTCTAAGAGAAATGATCTTAGCAGGAGGAAAATACTTAGAGATAAAAGCATCTTTGCACTTATTCCATGAATCAATACAATTTTTAGGCAAAGAAAAGAACCAAGTTTTAGCACGATCTCTAAGCGAAAACAAAAATAGCTTCAATTTAACAATATCATTATCCACATCTTTCTTCTTTTGCATATCACATAAATCAACGAATCTGTTTAGATGGGTAGCGGCATCTTCACTAGGAAGGCCAACAAATTGATCTTTCATGACAAGATTCAGCAAAGCGGTATTAATTTCACACAATTCAACATCGGTAAGAGGAGAAATTGGAGTGCTAATAAAATCATTATTGTTGGTACTGGAAAAGTCACAAATTTAGTATTATCTTGAGCCATCGTGACAAACAATCAATCCAACAAACAGTCACACAAGAGGCAAGCGAAAGAAGATGAATGGAAAAAGGGCGAACGGAAAAAAGGCGAATAAAACGGCAATGGTGAAGTGGGGGAGAGGAAAACGAGAGGCAAATGGCAAATAATGTAATGCGAGGGATAAGAGTTTGTGATGGGTACTTGGTATGTCTTGACTTGGCGTAGATCTCCCTAGCAACGGCGCCAGAAATCCTTCTTGCTACCTCTTGAGCATGCGTTGGTTTTCCCTTGAAGAGGAAAGGGTGATGCAGCAAAGTAGTGTAAGTATTTCCCTCAGTTTTTTAGAACCAAGGTATCAATACAGTAGGAGACTACACGCAAGTCACCTAGTACCTGCACAAACAAACAAGAACCTCACAACCAACGCGATAAATGGGTTGTCAATCCCTTCACGGTCACTTACGAAAGTGAGATCTGATAGAGATAATAAGATACATATTTTTGGTATTTTTGTTGTATAGATTGAAAAGTAAAGATTGCAAAATAAATAGTAAAGTAGAATTGTAGATCGAAAACTTATATGATGTAAAGTAGACCCGGGGGCCACAGGTTTCACTAGTGGCTTCTCTCAAGATAGCAAATATTATGGTGGGTGAACAAATTACTGCCGAGCCATTGATAGAAAAGCGCATAGTTATGATGATATCTAGGCATGATCATGAACATAGGCATCACGTCCGTGTCAAGTAGACCGAAACGATTCTGCATCTACTACTATTACTCCACACATCGACCGCTATCCAGCATGCATCTAGAGTATTAAGTTCAAAAGAATAGAGTAACACATTAGGCAAGATGACATGATGTAGAGGGATAAACTCAAGCGATATGATATAAACCCCATCTTTTTATCCTCAATGGAAACAATACAATACGTGCCTTGATGCCCCTGCTTTCACTGGGAAAGGACACCGCAAGATTGAACCCAAAGCTAAGCACTTCTCCCATTGCAAAAAAGATCAATCTAGTAGGCCAAACCAAACTGATAATTCGAAGAGACTTGCAAAGTATCAAATCATGCATATAAGAATTCAGAGAAAAACAAATATTGTTCATAGATAATCTTAATCATAAACCCAAAATTCATCGGATCTCGGCAAACACACCACAAAAAGAATTACATCGAATAGATCTCCAAGAACATCGAGGAGACCTTTGTATTGAGATCCAAAGAGAGAAGAAGCCATCTAGCTAATAATATGGACCCGAAGGTCTGTGGTAAACTACTCACACATCATCGGAGAGGCTATGGTGTTGATGTAGAAGCCCTCCGTGATCGAATCCCCCTCCGGAAGATTGCCGTAAAAGGTCCCCAGATGGGATCTCATGGGTACAGAAGGTTGCAGTGGTGGAAAAGTGGTTTCGTGGCTCCCCTCAATATTTTCAGGGTATAAGAGTATATATAGGCGGAAGAAGTAGGTCGGTGGAGCCGTGAGGGGCCCACGAGGGTGGGGGGCATGCCTGGCCCCCTAGGCGCGCCGCCCTACCTCGTGGCAGCCTCGCTGCTTCCTTGACATCCACTCCAAGTCTCCTGGATTGCATTTGTTCCAAAAAAGATCCTCACAAAAGTTTCATTCCGTTTGGATTCCGTTTGATATTCCTTTTCTGTGAAACACTGAAATAGGAAAAAAACAACAATTTGCACTGGGCTTTCGGTTAATAGGTCAGTCCCCAAAACAATATAAAACTGCATAATAAAGCCCATAAACATCCAAAACAGATAATATAATAGCATGGAATAATAAAAAATTATAGATATGTTGGAGATGTATCAGCCCCCTGAGGCTTCACCGATGTCAACTCCAACTCTATATATTGATGTTCGTAGAGAAAAAATCAGGGAGAAGGACTCATCGCGTTTCATGATACGGAGCCGCCGCCAAGCCCTAATCTCTCTCGGGAGGGCTGGTCCGGAGTCCGTTCGGGGCTCTGGAGAGGGGAATTCGTCGCCATCGTCATCATCAACCTTCCTCCATCACCAATTTCATGATGCTCACCGCCGTGCATGAGTAATTCCATCGTAGGCTTGCCAGACGGTGATGGGTTGGATGAGATTTATCCTGTAATCGAGTTAGTTTTGTTAGGGTTTGATCCCTAGTATCCATTATATTCTAAGATTGACGTTGCTATGACTTTGCTATGCTTAATGCTTGTCACTAGGGCCCGAGTGCCATGATTTCAGATCTGAACCTATTATGTTTTCATGAATATATGTGAGTTCTTGATCCTATCTTGCAAGTCAATAGTCAGCTACTATGTGTTATGATCCGGCAACCCCAAGGTGACAATAATCGGGACCACTCCCGGTGATGGACGTAGTTTGAGGAGTTCATGTATTCACTAAGTGTTAATGCTTTGGTCCGGTACTCTATTAAAAGGGGGCCTTAATATCCCTTAGTTTCCAATAGGACCCCACTGCCACGGGAGGGTAGGACAAAAGATGTCATGCAAGTTCTTTTCCATAAGCACGTATGACTATATTCGGAATACATGCCTACATTACATTGATGAACTGGAGCTAGTTCTGTGTCACCCTATGTTATAACTGTTGCATGAGGAATCGCATCCAACATAATTATCCATCACTGATCCATTGCCTACGAGCTTTTCACATATTGATCTTTGCTTAGTTACTTTTTCGTTGCCATTGTTACAATCACTACAAAAACTACTACTGTTACTTTTGCCACCGTTACCGTTACTTCCATATTACTTGGCTATTAAATACTTTGCTGCTGATATTAAGTCTTACTTGTGCGGTTGAATTGACAAATCAACTGTTAATACTTAAGAATATTCTTTAGCTCCCCTTGTGTCGAATCAATAAATTTGGCTTGAATACTCTACCCTCGAAAACTGTTGTGACCCCCTATACTTGTGGGTTATCAATAAATGAGCTATTCGAGCATACAAAACGGAATTTCAGAAGGTTTAGAGTTTGACACATACAAATTTACTTGGAACACAGGTAAATACCGCATATAGGAAGGTATGGTGGACTCATATGGAATAACTTTGGGGTTTATGGAAGTGGGTGCACAAGCAGTATTCCCGCTTAGTACAAGTGACACTACAAAAAAAAGACACATCCGTGACATTTTGGGCCGAATGAAAAAAATTTATGTCATACATATGACACTTCTATGATGATAATTGTGACAAAACCCGGTATTATCATAGATGTTGTGGGCTCCTACTTCTATGACAAAAAATCATGATAGAAAATGGGCTTTTCGTCCTGGGCGGGCCGGAGACGCACCTGCATGACATTCTTTGGGCCGTCCATGACGGAAAAAACCATGGTAGAAGTGAGGGCGAGGAAAATTTCGGAGAGTTCCCGGTTACGGTGGGAGGTCGGGGGCCGAGCGATGCGCGTTTCTCTCGTACACGTAGGCGCGTGTGTGCGAGGCGTTGGGCTCTAACTAAACCCGAGCGATTGCACTGCAGGCTGCGCGTTACTGAACCCGAGCGATCGATCGATGGCTGTTAACTGAACCCGATCGAGCGATTCCTTCGCTACTGCTGCTAACTGAAGCCGATCGATTGGATGAACAGTGAGCGTTGCGGGAGGGGGGGTTGGATGAACAGTGAGCGGTGGCGTTGCCTCTGGATGAACAGGACCCCGTGGTGTAGAGGGCTGGATGAACAGTAGACGGTGGAGGGGTGCCCGTGGAGGGGTGGTTGAACAGGACCCCGTGGTGTGTAGGGCTGGATGAACAGTAGACGGTGGAGGGGTGGTTGAACAGTAGCCGGTGGAGTAGCGCGTGGTGGAGGCTAGATGAACAGGAGCCCGTGGAGGCTGGAGGAGGTCGACGGTGGAGATGAACAGTATCCCGTGGAGTCCCGTTTTGCGGTACGCCACACCCCTCCCGATGAACAGGACCCCCGTTTCGACCGTAGGGGGTCCGTTTTGTCCGTTTTGCGGTACCCCGCACCCCTCCCGATCAACAGGACCCCTGTTTCGATCGTAGGAGGTCCGTTTCCTCCGTTTTGCGGTACGCCACACCCCTCCCGATCAATAGGACCCTCGTTTCGACCGTAGGAGGTCCGTTTCCTCCGTTCTGCGGTACGCCATGCCTCGTTTCCATCGCCTGTTCCATCCAAGCCCTCCCGATGAACACGACCACGCATTCTGTTCCGACCCAGCCGGTTGGCTCCCACGCGTTCCATTACCTCCCGATGAACACGACGCATTTCGTTGCCTCCCGATGAACACAACGCATTCTGTTGCCTCCCCATGAACACGACGCATTCCGTTGCCTACCCATGAACACGACGCATTCCGTTGCCTCCCCATGAACACAACGACGATGTTGTTTCTCCGTTCCGACCCAGCCATGTACATGAGCCCTGGCCGTACGTATGCGCGAGTAGGCGTTCGAGACCCTGCCCGTATGTAAACATACGTGGCCGTATTTTCTTTCTTGCACCCTGGCCGCTGTACATACGTGTACATGCTACGTGCGCGCCTCTACTACGACACGTGCGCGCCTCTACATCGACCAGTATGGACGTACACGTTCGCGGCCAGAATGACAACACTACGTACACTTTGACCAGGTGGGTCCCGACTGTCAGGCACTTCCTTGCCCGCGAAGATGTAGCTGGTGGGTCCCAGCAGTCAGGGGGGCGAATTGTTTTTTTTCCGGACACACTTCCTTGCGTGCGAAGGTGTAGCTGCTGGGTCCTAGCAGTCAGGGGGGCGAATTGTTTTTTTGCCCAAACGCACTTCCTTGCGTGCGAAGGTGTAGCTGGTGGGTCCCAGCAGTCGGGGGGCGGATCGTTTTTTTTTCAGAGGCACTTCCTTGTGTGCGAAGATGTAGCTGGTGGGTCCCAGCAGTCAGGGGGCAAATCGTTTTTTTGTCGGGCGCACTTCCTTGCGTGCGAAGATGTTGCTCGTGGGTCCCAGCAGTTAGGGGGCGAATCATTTTTTTCGCGAAATACGGTGGCCCGTCCGGTGGGTCCCCGCTGTCAGGTGGAGGAATAATTATTTTGCGCGTAATAAGGAGGCACTTCCTTGCGGCTGCCGTGGACCCAGCTGTCAGCCTCTCCACGTACATTCCACGTCTGATGGAAGTCGTTCCTTGACCATGTTGGCCACGCCGCGTCGGGAGCACCAGGGCGGTGGACGATGGCGAGGCCTAGGAAGGGGATGATGCGGAGCCGGGGAAGACGCGGCAGTGGATGCACACGCGGAGAGGAGTACGAGGGTTCACTGGTTCGGCTGCGCTGCCGTCGCCGCAGAATAACAGGGGGTGTGGGTGAGTGGAGGGATGGCCTGGCCAGTGGTAGGAGTAGTAGGGGCGGTGAGGCCTCCGCGGCAGCACAGCCGGCCACGGGAGGCAGGAGCAGGCGGCACGACCGGCGCTGCTTTGGGCGGCTGGAGCAAGAAGACCAGAGGTTGAAGAAGCATGACGGCCGTTGGATGGACATCGTACGGTCACTGCAGCTAGAATCGTTTATATTGACTAAGTTGACAAAGCCCTTGGTACGTCAACTTAGTAGGCCCATAGGTCAGCTTCCAAAACGGTGCGCCCCAGATGTCAGGGGGAGGAATCATTTTTTGGGCGGGTGAAGCTAGAATATCCGAAATTGAAGAAGAAGCACGGCATCCGTTGGATGGACATCCAACGGCCACTGCTACTAGAACCGTGTGTTGACTATAAGTTGACAAAGCCTTGCATACGCGTCAACTCTGTTTTTAGGGGACGCGTCAACTTAGTAAGGCCAGAAGTGTGTGGCAGAGAACTTATAGCCCATTTGAGATTTGTAAGAATGTGTAGCCCATTTTTGAATTCTAATGGAATTTACTAGAGCCCATTTACAGTTTGTTAAAAGTACAGCCCATTTCAACCAACCATTCAAAACAGAATTCAATAAAATTTCCCACATTTTGATGGGATCTGAAATATTTTTATCCCGGAATTTCTAGTCAGATTGAATACAATTTCAATATAAATTTATATTACGTAAAAATCCAACGAAACATTGTGCTCGCAACAATTAATGAAATTAAAATTTTCAATATCCAAAAATAATATTTTATAAAGTAATCACGTGTTTGGTGCATTTTTTATAGTTACTGCCCAGTTTTTATAATTACATCCCATTTATTATTTCTTAAAGTCCATTTTCTTGTTAAACCTAATGCATCCCTCCTAGGAAAGATTTGCAGCCCAGCGGGGCGGAGAATAACAACTTGACCTTGCCTGGGTATTCCTAAAAAAAGTATAGCTGGGCTAGCCATTTTCAGCTTGAAAAAAATTAATATCTGGGCTGGATATCTGGCCTGGGCTAGACGGGCCACAGGCCGCCTAGTTAATACCTGCAGCGATGTTTTCGTTGTTGTTCAGAGGAGAAAAATTAATATCTGGGCTAAACATCGAAAAACTCTGAAGTGCTCACACCTCAAAAACACAAATACTGCTCGAGCTGCTTGGTCCCAGCTGTCGGCCGCTTCTTATGCAATTCTCTCATTTATTGACTACTACTACATAGGTTGACAATGGTGTGGGACTGTGATGTCAGGAAACCAGGAGGAAGCAAAATAAATTATAGTTATATATATATATATAATAATAATAATAAGGCACTTGCGTACATGAGGCTATGGACCTAGTGGGTCCCCATTGTCATCCTCTCCAAGTAAAGTCATCTCCTCGCCTGCGCGTGCTTTCCGCCCAAAACAGTCAGCGCTGCCCTCCCCGCTTCCCGGTGCAGGCGATTGCTCCGCCTTCAAACGACACAAGTGTCGTCGGTCCGTCCATCTGCCGCCCACATTAATGATACGCGGTTGCCAAGGCGGCTACTCCGGCGCCACACGTCCGTCCCTCCGCCCGCCCACCATTGCTATATAAATTGTTGCGCCGGCCATAGCCGCAGTCATCCGCATCCGTTCCCTTTCTCCTGTCCACACCACTACTGCCCACCATGGCTTCCTCGCGCTCCAGCGCTCTTCGGGACGGGCGGACGACGGACCACAAGGAGATGGCAGCCATTGCTACCGACCGGCTGGCTGGCAGGCAGCCGAAGGACGACAATGTCCTAATGGAACATGGTAGTCGACGATCCAGCGCCAACCCCCTCCTCTGCGCCATCCTCGCCGGTGCATTGCACCATGACCATCGGTGAGGCCCGTGCCCAATATATGGACATGGTGAGGCAGATGCGTGAGGAGCAGTTCCGGGAGGCGCAGGCCAACGCCGCCTACAACCACCATCTCCTTGAGGAGCACCTGCAGGCGGAGGAGCAGATCGCCACGGAGCGGGCGGAGCAAGTGGCGCTGCTCGACTCGTACCGCTTCGCCCGCAAAGGCCGCCTTTAGCGCTGGCGGTACCGCATGCAGGTGGCAGAGGCTGCGGCCGCCTACAAAGAGGCTAGCAAAGAGGACGATGAAGTGGGTGAGGCGCTGTTTGGCGAGACCGAGGACGAGGCAGAGGACAATGCCGGCTCCGACGAGTCCCCGCTCCGCTGGCGTCAACGAGGCCCTGCTCTGCCGAGGCCCCGCGACGCCAACAACGAGGCAGACGACACCGCCGGCTCCGCCGAGGCCCCGCCCCGCTGCCAACGAGGCTGCGCCACACAGAAAACGAGGAAAAGTAGAACACGGTAGGTCGCCGTCGCTCGAGTCCAAGTAAGGCCACCGCTGCTACCCTCCGGTTGAAGCCAAGCTAGGCGGGTTGACCATTGACGGCCGGTTAGCTTCTTGGCGGCGACATGGAGTCATAGAGCTGCGTTGGAGAAGAATGATGCTTCTACTTAACTGCTGGTGCAGTTGGCTGACTGACACGTGGGCCCAACAGGCCACATGTCAGTTACGCAACTACACCTGCAGTTAAGTCACTGAAGATTTTGTTCGGCTCAGCGGGACACAAGTGGGTAGCTTCGGTTAATTAATTATACCTCCAGCGCACCCCTTTTTAGTTGAAGAATGTATGAAATGTAATGAAATCCGGCATGTTTATATGAAATCCGACCGTGTATGAATGAATTTATTTTGATTAGTTCGAATTCCTGTATCACTAGCATTGGATGACATGCAAAACAATACGTACTAGCATTATTCCCAGTGTGATCACCTCGTTTGCAGCAGTTTCACATGTACTCCCTCCGGTCCTTTCTAGTCTGCATACAAGTTTTGTCTGCAGACAAAGTATCTCTACTTTAACCAATCTTATACAAAAAAGTATGCACTTTCACAATGTGCGAAGTAAAAAGGAACAGAAGGAGTACAAAGAGTTTGACCAGCTTTTTAGCGTTTCTGTACATTGCAATCAAACACACAGGCCTGGCAATTCATAGAGAACATTCAAAACAATCGATGATTATGCATCTCAGCGACTCACATGTCAGAGGTAATATTGACTTCACAACTAAAGAATAAAGAAAAAATTGATCGACGCTGCTGACAGCAAAGGGCGTCCCATTCGAAAATATCAAACGTGTGTCTTGCTAAAATCAATGAGCAAAATTTGACAAGGTTTTCCCATTCCAAAATATCAAATGTGTACGATAGTGGAATGGGCAGGGTTTGCCATCAGTTCGGACATTGACATGGCACCTTGTGCTAAATAAACCAGCTGTTCTTTTTGTGCAGTTCCACCAAAATCAACCAAATTCACGCGTAGCTTGTATGATTTCGCCCTTATATGTTGCAACGCCTTGAACTTATCGGCACCTCCTTTCTTGTGGTGGAAATGAATGATTCAATGTATTCATGAACATTTTGTGCAGTTCCCATTGAAATCAAGCTGAGCACCCCTGTTTGCACAAATACAAAAAAATGATTAGTATAAAGCAAACTGTACTATGAATTGACAGTTTCAACAGGCACATACATGGTCCATGTAGAGCACACTTTTAGAAAAATGGAACTCACCAGAAAGAATCCTAGAACAACATTGTACTCGCGTATCACAGCAAAAAGATGGAGATTTGTCAGTCTTTCTGAGCTGAAGTTAGTTTGGTCTTGTGGGGAGTAATGTAACCATCCTTCAACTGCTCCTTCTGATGAGAAGATAGACAGGGCTTCTCCATCCTGGCATAATCAGAACTAGTCACTTCACGTACTCCATATTCTTCTTCAGAGGAAGATGATCCTTTTGTGCAAAGACAAGAGGACTACTAAATGCTAGCATCCCTGTTTGCTTGAAAAAGGAAAGGAAATATTTAAAACAGCATAGATGAAGCACTTCTCAAGGACAATACCACTTCTTCATGACAGTATCTAAACAGTAGCACAACACCAATATAGATGACAAAGCTCAATCATATGGATGAAATCAGTGGGCGAGTACCAACCTTTGTCAGGAGGCTTATTGTGTAGAGCATACAGATGAAGCACTTCTCCGGAACCATCTGTTGCTATCTACGGTGGTGGCCATGCTTACTATATACTCCTCGATTAGTTTATTGTTTCCAACATCTTCATGTGCAGTTCCACTAAAATAAATGGTATCTTCAAAGAAGATCCCCGTTTGCACAAGTTGAGATAATTACATGTTACATTAAGAGTGGCATCAAATCAGTGGCAAAACAATTGCTCATTCCAGCCATAGCAATAAATTAAGATGCAAAACTATATCATTACTTGTGTCATCACAGTTCTAGTGCTTCATTAGAGCACCGGGAGTTGATTTTTGTTTTTCTTCCTCTTGTTCTTCCCCTTCATCACTTGGTTCAATAACAGACAAGCTTCGCCTTCAATGTAAGATTTGGCATGTTAATTAGGGAGCACAAGTATAGTACTAAACTTAATTTTCTGATGAAAGTGGCAAAATACATGCCAGCAGTTGTGAAATATCCTTATCTTACCTCAATGGGATATTACGGTGCACATATAGATTGGAAGTCTTGTCTCCATTTGTGCAGTTCACTAAAATCAAGCAACATTATCGTACAAGTAGCACAACATATGAAAGCACACTGCAGAATCATGTGAAAGAAGGCTAGTACTGACCTCTCATGATGCGGAATTCAAACAACGCACAAGAAGAAGATCTGAACCAAATTCTCCTTAATGGATAGGAAGTAAGATCTCCTCTTGTGTAGTTCCACTAAGATCAAGCAATCAAGCAACGTTGTCGGTGTGACATTTTGGTTGAACTGCACAAAACACTCTTAAAACAAAAGTGTTTTGTGTAGTGCAACAAAAGGTCACAATGGCAACGAGGTGAAGTAGATAACCCTGTTTACATAGAGGTGCAAAGGAAACAATTAGTGGTCAATAACGGTGGATGACACAGAAGCCAACAAAAAGAAGCATCTACCTTATCTAAATGGGAGAAAAAGAAAGACAGTAGCATTTCTCAAACGGTGGCATTGATTAATATTAACATAGAGATTATATTAACAATAAAATTCGTTAAACATGTAATTTGCTTTTAACTGTGGCATTGCATCAATTTTCCAGCGGCATTATTAGAGGGTGTTTGTTTACAGGAACATTTTGGTGTAGGGACTAAAAAAACTCCATGTCAGTCCCATCTAAACCAAACAGGAGGGACTTTTAGGGACTAAAAGTGGGTATTTGGGACTAAACAAAGAAGACCCCGAGGGAGTCTTTTTGGGACTTTTTCCAACAGTTGCCCCTGCCACACATCGCACCTTGCCTCTATTAGTTCATTACTAGGGGTAACATGGTATTTTAGCATGCCATTTAATAACCTCTAGTCCATGTTTAGTCCCTGGAACCAAGCAGGTAGGGACTAGGGAGTTTTAAACCAAACAGGGCCTTAGATTAACAACAGCTAATGAGTTGCACGGGACAGTGGATGCACCAGCACCATGTGCATCTACCGATGTACTGTGGTCATGCACAGTCTGTTGCAACAAAGGACAAACAACCAAGGAGCATATTTGTGTTGGTCCTAGTTTTGTTATCTTTAGACACCTTTCCCTATGTGAGCGCAGCAAATCTAGTCCTGCTCAAACTCTACAGCCTTGTCCCTTCATTTCCTTTTTGAACTAGTACTTTCGCCCCTTCCTTTTCTCTTTGAAACACGTCCTAGATTTATGCGATACAACTTTCCCCACTACTTTCCCCCATTCCTTTCCTCTTTGAACCACGTCCTAGATTCATGCTATACAACTTTCCCCCTTCATTTCCTCTTTGAACCACGTCCTAGATTCATGCTATATACAACTTTTCCCACTACTTTCCTCTTTGAACCATGTCCTAGATTCATGGTATACATGCAGCTAGAGCAATGCATCTGGAGTAAGTAAATTATACCTTAAGGTTCTTCGGTGGGCGACGGGACGACGGCGAAGAAGAGGGGTCTGAGGCCCTCCTGCGCCGCCGCTGGGTGGAAAGTGAACAGCTGCGCCGGTAGTCCCTCGCCGATGGTGACAACGTTAAGCCTCCTTCCCTTCCCAGTGGACGGATCCTGCCGGCTCTTTGAGCAGCAGTGAGGGGAGAGAGAGGCCAAAGAAGTCTTGTTTAGATCTGGAGAGGGCAAGAGAGTGCGAAGAGAGCAACTACTCCCTCCGTTCCAAATTACTCGTTGAAGAAATGGATGTATCTAGAACTAAAATACATCTAGATACATCCATACCTGCGACAAGTAATTCGGAACGGAGGGAGAGGGCGAGAGAGTGTGAAGAGAGCAACTACAAGCGCTGAGGCTCCAACGTGTATATATATACTGGAGAGAGAGTGTGAAGCGTGCAAACCCTAGAAAACATTTTGACCAGTCAAAGAATCCTCCTGGCACAAATTATGCTCAAGTGTAGTTATCGAACCCGAGACCTCAAGTTAGAAGGCACAACGGGACCAAGGTGTGTGCGTGTTTGCATGTGTGTGTGTGTGTGTTTAACAACATGTGTGTGTTAGAGAGAGCGATAGATCGACCTACTCCTACAGAGAGATGTTGTGTAGTGTACGATTTTAGCCGCGAGATTCGGTGCATCCTCTCGTTTCCGGGCGTGTCCGATAGGGACATGCGGACAGCTGCCACGCCCGCTCCTGACCAACCTGGCCCACCCAAAGCCCCTCCATCGCCCGCGCGCGCTTCCCGCCCGAAACGGTCAGCGCCGCTCCAAAGAATCGGTGCCGCATTCATGCCCGGGCAGAGCGGACGCGACCTCTCACTGGCGCAAGAGTGATGGTTACTACTGGGTCTATGTGATTTGACGGCTCATTGGTCTTTATTACTGAGGTGGTAGGACTGCTGGATATCGCACGCTTTCGGCGAAAGGAGGTACCACTACTAGATTACAATTTTCTCCATTCTTACAGCGGAGGCGTGCAAGAGCAGTGAAAACACGCAGGCTCAGTGATTACATGGCCCACCTCACACTATCACCGTGCGACACCTAACTCTTTACATAGTACTCTCTTCGTTCCTAAATATTACTAGATGAGTCCCCGCGCGTTGCCGCGGAACAGCGGTATATCTCTATGCGCAAAATTATCGATTTCATAGAACTAAAAAAAACTCTATAACCGCATGACAAATGTGGTAGCCAAACTAAATAAAGTCCCATCATCATTTAGATCATCCCACGTAAGGAAAAAAGATCAGCCAACTCCTACTACATAATGGGATTATATTTTTCTTTTTGACATGTTAATGGGACTTCAAAGCTCACTTACATGCATGCTACCGGTGCATGCTTGCATGCAGACATGTTGATGTGATTTAAAACCCACTCACATGCATGTGCCATGGTATTTCTGCATGCTTGCATGTGGCTTAGTGTGGAGCCTCTCAACGTCTAGATCAGACGGCTATTATGGACTGATTTACTTCATCTAACGGCTACATCAATTTTGATGATGTGGCTCAAGGAGAGGATAGAGAATTCCTAGTAGTGGGGGGCTAGCTATTACTAGTAGATAAGTCTTTGTAGAGATTCCACTACATACGGAACAAAATGAATGAATCTACACTTAAAATGCATCTATATACATCCGCATGTGGTTCATGGTGAAATCTCTACAAAGACTTATATTTAGGAATGGGGGAGATGGTGTACTAAGCAAGCTTCTCCTCGTTCTGCGAGTTGACAGGACACATCCAAAGTACTCCAGTGTATAGAGCCTTGCCTCTAAGGTAGGCCCCACATGGTTTGCCCCTTTTTTAACATAACACGTCAAGTCGCAATTTTTTTGTTCACCCGTGGTAGACGATCCTCCCTCCACCAAGTGGACAACCAGTACACGCGCCAAATTACCACGTGGGCTACCTTTTTCGTACAAAAATGAGATCCACAGTGTACTCACGCGGGTGTGGTTGGGAAAGAGACGGGAGTACGTGCGCCGTGCATGCACCTCTTCTCTTCATGCACGTCCCCCACCTACGTGGGTGTGTGTGAGAGATACAAACCGCGTTCTTGAGTGTTTATTGTTTTGGGGTGGGGGTGGGGTGGGGGTTGATTTCATGAATTATTTGTGGGAATATGTGTCGATGACATCTCAAACAAAATTTTGCATGCAATGTGTGTGAAATGGAGGCCTATCCATATCTTACATAGAGGAGCGGGCAATCACGAGAAGAGCGGGAGGGGTCATAGCTATCGATAGAGTCGAAGAGAGGATCAAGTGGGTGGGTGCGAGATCGATGAAGAGAGCCATCGAAATTGTGTGTGTGTGCAAGTCAAAGATATAGGGCGACTGGCCTACCGGAACATTAGAGGGCACATGTCAAGTTTGTGTGTGGTAGGGAGACATGACTAGAGCGCTCGATGTATCAGTGTGTGTGGGGGGAGGAGGGTGGGGGGAGGGGTAGGCAGAGGCCTAACTATAGAGGTAGAACGACTCGTGTATGTGTTGAGAAGGAGAGACCCAGCTATGTCTTGAGGGAGATCGGTCGACGTCCATACATAACTGAAGGACGGGAAATATGATGGGACAGAGTGAAAGAGGAGAGAGAGAGGGAGGGAGGGAGAGGGAGGGAGAGGGGTAGAGTGCTGGATGGGTGATGGAGTTGCTTCTCGAAGATGGTGGGAGAGGCCTACTAGACAAACTGAGGGTGGAACTACAATGTTATCAATAAGAGTGGGGATGTGTTTCTGTGTATGCCTGTGCGTGATAGATCTGTTGGGATGCATCCATGGATGATGAAGGGGAACCATGTGTTTGGTAAGCAAACCTAACTAGATCGGTAGATCAATTGTTGTTTGTTGGAGGAAGGGAGAGACACAACTAATGAGGTAGATCAATTGACGTGTGGGTAAAAAGAGTTATAAGGACCTATCTAGCTATATGTATAGCGAGAGATCGGTCGGTGTACGTCCATTTGTTAGAGGCAAATAAGGCCCAGCGAGATGGACATACAGAGAGAATGGAGCTAAGAGGTGGTGCGAGAGGCCCAACTAGTAGCTAGATACGGGGAGGAGTGTGC
This sequence comes from Triticum urartu, assembly GCF_056163025.1. Classification (NCBI taxonomy): domain Eukaryota; kingdom Viridiplantae; phylum Streptophyta; class Magnoliopsida; order Poales; family Poaceae; genus Triticum; species Triticum urartu. The sequence continues at coordinate 90,408,032 of NC_141873.1, forward strand.
GGTTGTGAGATCGATGAAAAGAGGGGCAAGAGTTTACACGTGTGTCTGACCGTATGAGAGACACGCGGCAAGGACACATAAAGGAGGAGATTGAAGGTGTGTGTGTATGTTGTAGGCAGGCATCGCTGGAGAGGTTTATCGATCGGTGTGTGTCGGAAAGGAGTTGTGGAGACTCTGGGAGAACGACCTAAAGAAAAAAAATGAATGTGTCCGGTGTATAGAATGCCGAGGGAGGGGGAGGGTGAGGAGGGCGTGTGCATGCACGAGAGAAAGTTAGTGGTAGCTACAAAGGTTAGAGGATTGTGTGGGTGTAAGAGACTAACAAAGATCATAATTTGATACGAAAGCGGATACATATATTTGAATAGGAGAACATAGTGTTTTAAACATTGCATGCATGAATATAGCGGTGATACACGTGCTGTGCACATGTTATACCATAATGTGATAATGCATGGCGTTTGCAACTCACAGCTAAATGCCGAACAATCTAAACCATACTATACATCAAACAAGCTCACATTTTATTTGAATTTGTGATAATGTGTGGCGTTTGCAGCTTACAACTAAATATCGAACAATCTAAACAATACTATATATCGAACATTCTCACATTTTATTTGAATTTGTGGTAGTGTGTGGTGTTTGCAACTCACATCTAAATACTTGTAGGTGTAGGGGGCGGGGCACCATACATAATATGATAAACACATTATACATATGAGACATGGTTTATATTATGAAGGTCTAGCTAGAGCTAGAAATGTAATGTGACCTGAAATCAAAATAAAGTGGACTCAAAAAATCTAGTTCTAGCTCATATAGTACACATAGTTCATATGTAACTCGAGACTAATCATGTGGTGTGCTGTGAAGATAATACACAAACGATGGTTTAACTTGACAATAATGATGATTGTAGATCTTATTAAAACAGAGAAATGAATTCAAATGCTTTGACTTCACAACAATCATTACTGTAGATCTTATTCAAATATAGAAACAAATTCAAATTTAGTTCATATTGAAGCGGTAGTATATGTGTTTGGAATGCACTAAAACGTTCATTTGAGTAGTAGGTTGCATGCAGTATACACGTAGCGAAATATTTTAATTGAACATAACATGAATTCAAAGTTTTGAATGACATTTGTAGTGCGCATTGATTTAGTATAGTACACGTTAGGCTTGTCCGAAAATTTCAACCCGCGCCTTGTTAGCCCGAAATATTTAAGATATATCTTTGTCTCGTTGTGCTCCGACAACTCCCTCCATCTCAACCTGCGCCTTGCTATTCCGAAATTACAACACGCGCAAAAACTCCCACCTCCTGTGAAATCCTGACACGTGAAATGCCGGTGGTACCCCTGAACCAAAAGAATCGCCTCAAATCGGTGGGGGTACTTTCGTAACTTACCCCACATTTCGGACAAGCGCGTCTCTAAGCCATGGTTCCCCACTGTCATCCCATCCGCGCACCCATTCGTACACCGAGGCCGTGAAAACCCGCGACGAAACCCCACACCCTGCTCCGTCCGCCACCCAACCGGAGCCTCTTCCCCGACGACGTCGTCCACAGCAACACCTCGACGTCCCTCATCCACCGGACTGGATGAGGATCCGTCATCGATCTCATCGTCCCGCCGGTTCACCCACCCCGTCCTCCACCTCTAAGGAGCTGCCCCGACGTTCCCCTCGTCTTTCGCGCCACCTCCATTCCCACACCGATGTCTTCACCTGCACCACCGGAAGAGCATCATCATCACCATTTCCTTGGATGAAGCTGCGGCCTAATCGGCGCCACCAAAGAGGTTGTACACTAATCGCCGCATTTTCTTCTTGATTCGATCTCACGGTGCTGCCGGCGCTCGGTCCCGAGCCGACACGGCGCGGCTCCATCCACGCCGGCGTCGCCGGCCACTTCCTCCACGGCATCGCTCCCTCGGCGGCGACGTCCACATCAGTAGGAGCTGCTGCTGCTGCTTTAGCTCTTGCTCGCGCTGCTGCTCTGCTCTTGCTCTCGGTCCCCTGCCTGGTCTGCTCTTGCTATTGCTCTTGCTCACGCTGTTGCTCTCGCTCTTGCTCTTGCTTGCGATGCTGCTCCAATTTAGCTACACTTCAGTCGACTGAATCGACTTTTGGGTCAGTCGATTTTCAGGGGGTGGGGGCGGGGCTCGCCGGGGTGCAGGAAGAACCGGCCACAGCGGGGAGGGGGGCTCGCCGGAGAGGTACCCCACTATCTATCTTAGGGTTCAGGATGGGGGCGGTGGTCGCCGGTGGTGGTGGGGCGTTGGCGGGGCGGTGGCGTGGGGATCGCCGGAGAAAAAGCTCGGCACGGGGGGGCCTAGAGGGATGGCCAGGGCAGCGGCGGACCGGCGGTGGGGAGTGTTTTCGGGGCGGGCGGGGCAGCGCACCACTGGCCGCGGGCGGCGGGGGGCTGCTGTTTGGCCGGTGGTGGCATGCGGCTCAAGGGGGTGGAGGTTGAAGATGAACCGCAGGCCCTTGGTTTCGTATCCAACTGCTGCAAAATCGACTGGCCAGAGAAGAAAAAGTTAGTGGACCGACATGTAGCCTCACCGTGCTAGTGCGTTCAGTTTCGACAGCAAAATTCAGTTTCGACAGTTAAGTTCAGTTTCGACAGTTAAGTTCAGTTTCGACAATTAAGTTCAGAGATGAGCGGCTAATGTATTTTACATCTAGCACTTTGTGATTATGTATTTTACGTCATGTATTGGAGATGCTATTAGAATTCCACTCAGGTTAACGTTGTTCGTTGTCTCTCTTGTCCTGCTTCAGCCTCGGCGTCGTACAACTCACCGGAGCTGCTCCAAGGATGAAACCCTCCATTACAGCGGAGCAGTACCTCGGGCTCCATCTCCAGACGCCTAAGATCTTCTTCCCCTCCTCCGACAGCAAAGTCAGCCGGAGTATCCTCACCAGCCAACCCAATCACGCTGAGATCGACATGGCTTCGCCAAAGAGGTTGTACACTTGTTGCATATCTTTTTTACTCTACATGTTATATATATTGTCCACTGAGCACACGGTTTTGTTCCTTTAGTGTCTCCTTGAAAGAAAAAATGCAGGAATTTTAATTTTCACTTGTCCTCCTTTTCAAATTCCTATTCATGAAGCACAAGACTAAGAGATAGTAGCATAATAGCATTATAACCGTACATTTTCTTGTGGTTTGACTTAATCTCACCATGCTTCTTTGCATCCTGTGATCTTCCAATTGATGTGAATCAAACACCTAGATTGGCAGAAATCCTGTGTTTTTAAATTCTCTGTTTTGCACGTGCATTCCTGTCCTATTCCTGTCTATTTCCTATCCCTGCATTGTTGGAATCCTCCAATTCAAATGAGCCCTTACAAAATTATTTCTCTTACAGATAGTTGTCAAAGAAAACCTTGCGTGGTTTGTCCCGCTCCTGCTGCGCTGTCGTCCACCCCAGCTCGGCTGCTCCAATGACAGAAGGGTCCAGCACAACAGGGATCCAGCCTCCAGACTGTCTTTCGCCGCCTTAGATCTTCTTCCCCGCCACTGGCAGCCATGAAAACTGCATTACCATCATCAACCGAGCAGATGACCTCGAGGACTACACGGGTTCGCAAGAGAGGTCGCACTCTTTCGTGTCTGCTTACGTCATGCATCGCTTAATATTACATGCTACTTTATCGTCCTGTTCACCGATTAGACTCTGAGTCAGCTCCAAAATAATGGTCAAACTTGAGTTTTTAAATGGTTGTGGGGTACATATCGGGGCCGCTATCAATAGTATCTATCTACTATCTGGTTAATCTCCGGTGTCTACTATGAGTTTCATGTTGGGTGGGAAACAAACAGTAAAGAGGCCATTATCTGTATTTTTTAACTGAAGCCATTATTTGCCTGCTATTATTGGTTTTGGGTCTATCCACAGGTTGCTACCATCACTCTGGATTTCTGCATGCACTCCTTACATAATCTCACTATGTTTTATTCCTATGCATGACAGTTATTGTAAACAATGGAACTGAACCTGTAGAGCAAAAGAGACGAGCCTTGTGTGGCAATAAAATTTCATGCAGACGTCGCTCCATGGTAGGCGCAAAGGCAGCCCCCCTCCACGCATTTCGGATTGTAATCGAGAGGAAGATATCTGTTCTGAGGGGGATTCAGAAGGAGAAGACAACTCCTATTTACCCCCTGAGGTCTTCGCTCTAACTTGGCATGCTAATGTTGGTTATACCATGCATATGGTGTCTTGCATTGCTTACTTTATACATTAAATATGTCATCTGCTTAGTTTAGACATCCTTTGTGCAATGCCATCTGTTTAGTTTATCCATCGTTTATGTGAATTATGCAACGCCATCTTGTTTAGCCAGGCATCATATATGTGAATTTTGCATTGCCATCCTGCTTAGCCAGTCATCTTATATGTAAATTATATCAGGCCATCATTTTTTTCGTTACATATTACATTTGTCAAAAATGTTAGTACATTCAACTGCTCTTCGTGTGCATCAGCCATTTGACACGGTGATGGCAAATTTCTGGAGTGAAAAAAGGTCTTCAGAGCAGACGTTGCTATCTGGCTGGTTACAGATAGCTCCTCAGAGGAGGACTCAGAGACAGATGACCAGTCCTATCCCCCCCCCCCCGAGGTGTATGCTCTAACTTGGCAGGGTTATGTTGCTCATATCGTGCGTATGGTGTCTCGCATTGCTATGTCATTTGATTAGTTTAGACATGCTTTGTGTGAATGCCACCTGTTCAGTGTCTAATTACCATATATGTGAATTATGCATTGCCATCTTGTTGCAAGACATTATATATGTAAATTATAGAATGCTATCTTGTTGCAAAGGCATTATATATGTGAATTATGCAATGCCATGCTATTTAGCCAATCATCATGTATGTGAATTATATCATGCTATCATTTTTTTGTATTACGTGTTCCATTTGCCGACAATGTTTGTATATTCAACTACTCTTCCTGTGCATCAGCCATTTGAAGCGGTGATGGAAGTATCTGGAGTGAAAACAAGGTATTCAAAGCAGACAATGCTACCTGCTGAAGCAGACATCTTGCTGGTTATAGAGAGCTCCTCAGAGGAGGATTCAGAGACTGATGACCAGTCCTATTTCCCCCCTGAGGTCTATGCTCAAACTTGGCAGGGTTATATTACCCATGTCATGCATGTTGTCTTGCATTGCTTAGTTTTTACATCATATATGGATTGCCATCTGCTTACTTGCTTACTATATAAATCATATATTTGAACTATATCATGCCATCATGTTTAAATAGTACATACACATCATCTATCTGAATTATGGCATGGCAACCCATTTAATAAAGACATCATATAGTTATATCATCTGATCCTGTTTAGTGTTTACAGTCATCATATTTTGAATTATGGCATTCTATCCGTGAATGTATGTGAATGATGGCATGCCAACCTATTTAATAAACACATTATATAGTTATGTCATGTAATCCTGTTTACATAGTCTCATATTTTGAACTATGTCTTTCCATCTTTTTTAGTTAGCCATCATAATGTGAAATAGTGTCATGCTATCCTGTTTAGTTAGCCATCATATATGTGAAATTGTGTCATGCTATCCTGTTTGGTTAGACAACATAAATATGAATTATTTCATGCCCCTTTTATTCCCCACTATCCATTCCACCTATCTATCATACAATGTCTATACTTTCAATTACTTTTCTTGTTTATCAGCCATTTGAATTGGAGAGCGTGATGGCAGTATCTAAGGGAGTAACAACACGGTCTTCAGAAAAGATAGTGCTACCAGTTGATGCAGATAGAACCACAGTTGTACTTGCCCAAGGACTAGATCCACCACACATAACCCAGACTCTCGCGGATTGTACCCCTACCCAGTTGGACAGAGAACCAGCTACACCCCTTCTAACCCCAACCCCGACAGATAGTAACCCGGTTCCAGTTGACACAGCACCATCTCCACCGCAGAGCACCCAAACATGAGCAGTTAGTAAGGGAACTGCAGTGCCCAAAGCACGAGGACCTCCACTACGAATCCCAACTCAACGCTTAAAGGAGAAGAAGATTTGTTCTCAGGTCAAGTTCTGTAGCTATGGTTCATACTCCTTTGCTCTTGCATTACTGTATTTACTCATACCAACTATTTTCAAATTTGAAGGATGGAATTGAAACTCCAATGGCGCAACAGGTATGTTTTAAACCTGTTTATTTAACTGGTTTGCTGTTGTAACCTGCTCTATGTTGATTTCAGTTTCAATTGAATAAACAGTTATGTTCTCATGTCATGCACATTACAAGTGTTGTTATTGCTCTATAGTTACCCACACTTATATTCTGTCTATTCTGCTTTGTCTTGAACAAATGTTATTTGAACTGTCTCTATCTTGATTTGGCAACAAAAACTAGAATGATATAGACCATAAAGTGACCATGGTACATAGATATATGTTTGTTTCATGATGTTATCCTGTCCATTTTACTACTGAACTCATTTACCAAAATGAGTTTCATATACAACATGGTAAACATGTGATGTGTCTGCTTGTTTCTCTTTTAGAATGCGGACAAAATATTGGAGAATAGTACCGCGTTATCCAATGGTAAAGGAAGTAATGCAGATAAGGTTCAAGATAGTGAGACATCCTTGTTGGTCTCCAAGAAAGCTGATAAAAACTATCTTGACGACAGTGAGGGAACCCAAAAGTCCTATCTTGATGTAGTGTTCGAGTTACTGGCCACTACTGCTGGCACAAGCTCTTCGAACTCGCTGCCTGAATCAGTACGTCTTCTTGAGTCTCAACTTCAAGTTGAAAGACATCGATCAGATGTGCTACGATAGGAAGCTGAAGGACTGAGGAAGTCCCTGCAGAATTCAGATGCATATTTTCTGGTGCAACAGCAAGCGCTGGAGGATTTAAGCGCCAAACAAGAGAATGTTAATAAGCTTAATAAGCATCTTGCCAGCATTATGGGTACCTAGGATATTGTTTCTTGAGATCTTCTAAAGTGGTTTCAGTTATGGATTTGTTTTGCTGTGGCGTTTATTTACGTTGGTCGCCAACTTTGACAACCAGTGTATATGATATGCTGCTTTGTTCCCTACATTTGCACTGGTGCCGAACTTTGATGCCCAGTGGATGTAATATGTGTAATAGCCGTGATAGCCTAACGTTAGTTGCTTGCTTATTTATTTCCTTGTTGTCTTGTTTATTTGTTTGCTTGTAGTCATTGCAGTTCTATTTCCGTGGTTAGCTAGTGGCTGCAATAACCTATTTTTTAAAACTAGGCCACAATAACCATGGGATAATATTTACTATAGTGACACTGGGCCTCCTATTGGCCGTAGAAACAGTGGGCCTTCTACGGGCCGTAGAAACAATGGGCCTTCTATGGGCCGTAGAAACAATGGGCCTTCTGCGGCCGTATCATCAATGGGCCTTATACGGGCCGTATGATCGATTGGCCAAACATGGGCCAAACAAACCGCATTATGGTCGTAAACGGGCTAGAGTTGGAATCGTCCGTTCATGGGCCGACCATAATGGGCCATCATTAATAGGCCTTATTTGATGATGCTATGAAAACGGCCCAATGTATTAACGGACCAAAAACGGGCTGACTGTAACCACGGGCTGATTTTGGCCCACAAGCAGAAAATGATAGTAACGGGCCATAAGTAAACGAATGCTGGAAATGAGCCCAAGAATAAATGGGCTGGAAACGGCCCAACAGAATAATGGGCCGTTAATGGGTATAAAGTGATACACTGTTCATTACGGGCCAGTTTCACCACGTGCCGTTAATAGGCCAAGAGTTACATAGGGCCTCATATGGGCCAAAAGACATCATGGGCCATACATGGGCCAGAAGTGAAAACGGGCTGGAATCATATTGGGTGGCCCAGATGACACTACTGGGCCAAATTCGGATAGGGTGTAACGGGCCTTGGGTTAGCGGGCTGTAAATGGGCTATATGCGAACAGGCCGTTAAGAGGCTTTACATGGGGCCAGCCCGCCACCTTTTGACCAAGTCAAATAGGCCGGCCTTTTCACAGGAATGGGCCTCTGTTGGGCCGTGCCACGTGTCGACGTATCAGAGGCACCTTCTGTCCAATGAGTGGATGACATCTGTCCCAATGATGAGCCGACACGTGTTTCCTCCAGCCAATGATGATTTTACACGTGGAAAATCCCCATTCGTCGGGGTTGTTAATGGGTTATCGGATCCAAAACCCGACACGATAGCTTAATGGCGTTCCGTTACGGTGGATGCCACATGTCGGTCACCCTTGATGAAAGCACTTCTGTGACGCGCGATTTATCGTCATGGAAGTGGACACTTCCGTGATGATAATTTTGGTAATGTCATGGAACACTTCTACGACAGCACGGGTATGACTATCTTAATTCTGTCATAAAATCGTCATGGATGTACATGCATGACAGAAAATGCGACCTACTGTGACAAACACGTATCATCACGGAAGTGTATTTTTTGTAGTGTGAAGGCTAGAAAGAGACTGGGAAGCGACCAACTAGAGAGCGACAACAGTCATGAACATGCATTAAGATTAATCAACAATGAGTGCAAGCATGAGTAGGATATAAATCACCGTGAACATAAATATCATGGAGGCTATGTTGATTTTGTTTCAACTACATGCGTGAACATGTGCCAAGTCAAGCCACTCGAATCATTCAAAGGAGGATACCACCCTATCATACGACATCACAACCATTTTAATAGCATGTTCGCACGTAAGGTAAACCATTATAAACTCCTAGCTAATTAAGCATGTCATGGGCAACTATAATCTCTAATTGTCATTCCAAACATGTTTCATTCATAATAGGCTGAATCAGGAACGATGAACTAATCATATTTACAAAAACAAGATAGGTCGAGTTCATACCAGCTTCTCGCATCTCATTCAGTCCATCATATATCATCATTATTCCCTTTCACTCGCACGACCGAACGGTGTGGATAATAATAATAGTTTACGTGCATTGGACTAAGCTGGACTCTGCAAGCATTTTATACAAGCGAGAAGACAAGGTAATATGGGCTCTTGGTTAAATCAACAATAATGCATATGAGAGCCACTCAACATTTTCATCATGGTCTTCTCCTCTCGACCCCCAAAGAATAAGAAAATAAATAAAACTATTTACACGGGAAAGCTCCCAACAAGCAAAAGAAGAACAAGAAATCTTTTTGGGTTAGAAGAAGGCTTAGAAAAGAAAATAAACTAGCATGGATGTGTGAACATGAATGTAATGTCGGTGAGAAATATGTACTTCCCCAAGCTTAGGCTTTTGGCCTAAGTTGGTTTATGGCCACTGCTGGCCTGGCGAATATCCAAAATCGTAGCTGGGGTTGTACTGAGATGCAACAGCTACTGCCTGAAGAGCTGCAGCTTGGAGGCGAGCTGCCTCTGTCCTCTTCTCATACTCGTTCACCTCCTCCCTAGTTATAGCATATCTCATTTTTTCCTGAAAGTTAAAGAAAGTAGGAGCAGGGAGGGAAACATGGACAGTGCATTGTTTGTCAAAGATTAGTCGGTACTGGAGGAACTATTCATTCCTCTCAAGAAACTGATGGCGAACCATAACACTATAATCTAGATAAGCATGAGGTAACTCCATATCATTTCCATGTATGGGTACACCAAGATAATTAGCTACATGAGTTGCATAAATTCCACCAAACAAATCTCCACTTGTACCGTTTAGATGCACTCGAATCATCTCCCTCCTTGTCAATAATGATTCCATGGATTTAAAGCGTATCTTTTTTTGCATCAGTTAGCTGCCTTAATTACGGCCGGCTACATGCAGGCACTCAGAATCGCTCGCAGGCAGCACACGAAGCAGCATGCAACGAGTCGCAGCCGATGGCACGCATGCAGCCACTTAAATCGCTGAAATTAATTAGGCTTAAACTTCTGCATGCCGTTAATTATTGCCATGTCTTGGTCTTGCTGCTTTGCTCACGGGACTAATAAATCCCGGACGGAGGGAGTACCTTGGTTGGTGAGAGGTTTGAATTAAGCCCTACAAACCGGAAAGGAGGTACTAGTACGTGTGTGATCCGCTATTTATTCGTGTTGGATCGAGTAGGCCGTTTCTTGAATCGAGCCCTGCAAACCGGAAAGGAGGTAGTACGTGCGTGATCCGCTATTTATCCGTGTAGGATCGATAGTGTAGCTTGTCAATTTGTTCAAAGGTAGGCATTTTTATCCATGTAGGATCGATAGTGTAGCCTGTCAGTTTCTTAAGAGGTAGGCATTTTTATTCAAAAAACTGCCACTTCGCTTCTTGCGTCGCAAATAAAACTGCCAGGAGCGCATTTGTAGGCTAGCTAGTGATCGATCAGTAACTTGTAAACACTGAGCAAACAGAAATAAGTAACTATTAATGCATCTCAATGATTCACAGATCATATACAAATATGTAGCTCCAAAAGCAAAGATCAGCCACTTCGGATCTTGCATCGCAACTAAAACTAACTAGTACGATTCCCATACATAAGATCAGCATGTTAATGCATCTCAACGATTCACAGATCATATACAAATATGTAGCTCCAAAAGCAAAGATCTAGAAAAAACATCTGTTCTTCCTACTAACATGGATGCTTCTCGTGGCCAACATTCAGTACAGACTGAAAGACAAATTTGTTTGTGAAGTCTACAATTCCTCTTGCAAACGTAAGTGGTTTCACCAACAGCTGGAACCATGAGAATGAACAACACGTGATGGAGGAACATCCACTGCAATATGATTTGGTCTTCTCTCGATCACACGGAGAGACTATTTTCGGAATACAAACTTTAAGTTAGGCAAAATGATGCCCATTGTATAATCAGACCAAAGCAATGAAGCACCTAGTGTTGGCCAATAAATAGTGCAGTACTACTTTTCTGCAGTCCATCAAGTGACTATCCAATCTTTTTGTGTCTATTTTCAAATGGCACTGCATGCAGTGACTATACTATTCTCTTGTGCAGTTCAACCAAAATTGTGGGCACTTTGTTTGTTTGTCAAATAGCAACGGGCAGACATCTCTGTCTGCACAAATATCAAGCAGCTAGTAAACATATACCACACCTTGTATTTTCGGTTTAAACATGTCTCTTCCGCTTAGCATCTGTCATGTTCTGCACTGGACAATCTGATACAGTTATGTTTTGGCCTGGACAATTTCATACTAAATTGATTTGTTGGTTCAGAGCAGAAATATAGCGCCTATTCTTAATCAGACCAAGGATATCCATGTTCGTAGTTATGGAAGAGGTGAAATCGATACAACCGAAATTGAGCATCCAATCATTGAATCTTGTCCTGCACCTCCAATGCAGGTCCACCCTGCCAATAAATTCACATGCAAACCACTAGTATTACTATCTAATGACGGTACAAAAAGAGTAGCAAGATAGTAGCAAACCATGTACCTTTGTAATGAACAACTTATAGTGCCACCAATTGGATATAAAGGTTTGGAAAAAAACATGCTCCTAATGTTGAACCAGTTGGACTTTTTGTGCAGTTCACTAAAATCGAGCATCCCTGTTTGCATAGATATTGAAAGTGTGATTACTCTAAAAGTGGGACTAGTTGAAGCATAGACTCAAAAATATAAGCATTCCAATTTCTTAATGGGAAAAGGTAGCAAGACTGTTTCTAACCACCTATTTGAAGGAATAAATAAAGCAACAGCGGTTGATGTCAGGAAGGCATACATAGTTTTTTCTGGAAAAGTGAGCCATTCCTGACCTTTCCTCTTCTTTTAAGCAAATTTTGTGCAGTTCTACTAAAATAAAATGCCATCACCGCCTAGAAAATTCAGTGACAATGTACAAAAGGAAATGACTTAACATTACATCATGATGTCAGGTATGTAGTCGACAGGCATTAGAGACAAACATACAGACCTCCTCAAGAGAACAGCCGGAGGAGGTGCCCACTCTTGACCTTTCCTCTTGTCTTCATAATTGTGTGTGCAGTTTAACCAAAATAAAATGACATCAGCGCCTTGGCATTTTGGTGACACTGTATAAAAAAATTAACTTATCTCATGAAAGTGAGGTATGTAATCTACAAGCATTAACAATGCAAAAATCTGAAGGTAGTAACAAGTTTCATCGTTGGTATACTGGCTGTGCAACAGCATTAGAATGCCTTAGCTGAAAAATCTTTAATACATCCACAATCAACAGCTAACCCTGAAATAATCCAGTGACATTAAATGGCATTGCTTAAATTTATGGGTGGCATTAGACTGAGAGCGGCATTAGTTAAATGTGGCATCACTTTAGCAGTAGCATTGCTTGACTTGACTGTTGGCGTTATACTAACAGCAAAAAAGTGGCAATAAGAGCATGGGAGGCCCATTCGGACAGTGGGCGCACCAGTACGATGTACCTCCACGGACGCAGAGTGGTGAGGGAGGTATGGTTGCCCAGAGCAACAAATAACCAGGCAGCATATGTGGATTACGTCTCATTTTTGTTCTCTTTAGCCACCTTTTTCCTATGCGAGGACAACAAACCGATCGACCTGGTCATTCTCTATTGCGTTGTGATGCATTTCTACCCTTCTTCAACCAAGAGACACGAGACTCGTTCCTTAGCTACCGATTTTCCCCTTTTCAACCTAGATGCGGGTTCGATGCCTACTCTCTTGGACAGTACAGTCTCCCTTCCTTTCCTTATTCAACCCAGACATGGATTAGTCTGCATGAAGTAGGGTTTCCTTTAATAGTGCAAATTATGGTTTTCGTCTGTGTGGCCAGTAGAGCAGAGGATAGCAAATTGGGAAGATGGTGGAGTGGAAAAAGATCCACATGCAACGACGTGGCAAATGGGGCAATAGAACAAGGTTATGGTTCGAAAAGAGGTAGCATACCTGAGGGTCGGCGGGAAGTGGCTTCGCTCGTGGTCGTCGTCCTACGCACACACTACGGTAACAAGCTTGGGGACGGAGGCCATCCCGCACGGGCGCTAGGCCTGAGAGGACGGCCTTGTCATCAGTGCGTGACCTCGCTCGCCGACGACGAGTGCGTCAACGCTGCACGTCCTTTTCTTCCCCGGCGGATCTGTGACCACCGGTGAGGAGGGAGAGAGGGGTCGTCTTCTTTAGATCTGGAGAGAGGGTGGTAGTGTGAGAAGCAAGTGGGCAGCCCTTAGCAAGAAAGCGCTCAAGCTCTAGCCTATATATCTTTTTTATACTACTAGTACTGGAGGTGGAGTAGTGGTAGAGTATTTTATATTTTCTCTGCGTACAGTACCAGTTAGTCATGCTTCAAAACTGATCGGCACGCCATTAAAAAAATAAAGGTCAATAACTAACGCGGCACCTCGGGCCAACGCGGCCAGATCGCATTTTGCACGAGAAATTACACACCATGTTTCATTGACATGTGGTCCCGTTCCAACATATCAGTGAGACGACGGCGAGTAGTAGGAGTATTTCCGAACGGACGTGTAGGCTGGGGCACCTCTTCGTGAACCGTGGCGAACTCGCAACCGTCCACCGACTCTTCGCCTTTCCCTCTCGATTTGGAACTGATGTCGCACGCTCTTCCTCTCCCTCCTCCATTTTCCTTCAGCCCTTCACCCTTTCTTCTGCCATTGTTCGGTCGTCTTCTCCATGGAGGGAACAGGCCGGAAACGACCCCATTATTCTTGCCCCGATCTAAAAGATGACGTGGTGGAGGAACTCATTGATCGGTGCGAGTCATCACCTCGGCTAGCATGGCAGGTTCGTTCAAGCCCATTCTCGACTCAACTAATAACATCATTACAAAGAACCCAAGAGTCAAGGAGCAGTTTGATCTCCCCTATCTTCTTCGCCGTGACCCTGATGACTGGCGCCGGCATGACGGAGGCCTTGCCCTGTGCCAGTTGATGCCGCTTGATAATGATACTATGATGTTAAGATGCCATCGCTTGAGGGCAAGGCTTGGGCGGGCGCAAATGGAGATTGGGTTGTTTACATTGGGTCCAACTGCGAGCGGGAACTTGTGAATGTGTACACTCGTGATCGGGTTCCACTTCCAAAAATCTTAGCAGACTGCCCAGAGGTTGAGCACACCGGTATTCTACGCATGTTCAAATACGATCATGGTGATTGTCTTCTACGGAAGATAGCAATCTGTCGAGTTCCCAACCGCTCTTGGGATTACAACAACTATCAAGTTGTTGCTATCTTCGACAAGCTTGTTGACGTCCTTCGTGGTTCGACTCGATGGATATTGCTTAAAAATCAGTTTCTGTACACGGATGAGTACTGTGATGCAATTCAATACGAGGGCCTTGTGTTTGCTGCCACCACTCGTGGCACTGTTTTTGCATGGGATCCTCGTAGTTTCGGTACATTTGTCTTCCACCATAATTATAATTGTTTCATCCACATGCATGCGGGTTAGCAAGTTTCCCTTTACTAATTAACCTTCTTCTTGTGTTTCCAAGGTCCTATGAACATCCCACCACCTATACTTGAAAAAATTTATAACCAAGGGGGAGATGACAATGGTGATGATCACGAGCATGAGGACGAGCAGAACCCATATACTCAGTGGCGCCTGGCAACTAATTCCGATGGATCACCTCTTCTTGTGTGTATATAGCCCACTGATGATGTTACTACTAAGGAACCAGGTGTAGTCTCCCATGGTCGCACTCTCTGGACCTATTCCAACACCCGTTGCATGGTATTCGGGATGGATACTAGTGTGCTAGCGCCAACTCCTTCTCCCTGGTACAGAATTGATAGTCTTGGAGAAAACTCGCTCTTCCTTGGACAAAACTATCCGATGATGGTGAAAGGCGATCCAACTGCTGTTGACACAACGTTAACAGTACCATTTATGAGAAGCAACTATGTCTATACCTCGGACATTTGGGTGGTTCCCTACCTTGGTACTGATATAGTAGGCCGCTTCAGCCTGGATGATCAGTCTTGCGTTGGTTTCCAGATCGACAATCGATGACCCGTCCCAGAGAATCACTTGTGGTTCAAAGCAAGCGTTTCCAACGCCGAGGAATGGTTGAGTTGAAGCTCATTTCATTTCTTGTTATTTGTTGTGTGGTGAAAACTTTAATATTTATAATGTATCCTCGTTGTCGATGTGGGTTGATGACTTGTTGTATGTAATAAAATGATATGCCTGTGATAAACTTACTAAATTTATGAATGGCTTTCGAGTCGCTTCTCTGAGTGAGTGGTGCGACGAGGCAAAAAAATATTTTCCGAATACATAATTGTACGTGAATTGCAGCAGGTTATCGGATGAGGCCAATCAACAATAGTGGTACACTATTTGTACTAGCTTCACATGCTTCGCGCGTCGGGCGGGTGTTTTTACTGTAGCCATATGTTAATGCGTTTGCTGTACGTAACCAGCACCTCGAATCCTCGATACTAGTACTATATAGTAGGAGTAAGTAGTAGGAGTAGTAGGGTGGCATGGGCCAGAACAAGCATTCACGTCCAGGAGTACGGCACACACCACCACCATGACATCCATCTGACACCATATTATTTCTTGGAGTCCGTGCTAGAGCAATCTCTTCAACCTCGTCGTTTCTCCAACTTCAGCCATTGCGCGGCGGGCGAGGTGGGGGTTTGCCGATAGTCGGTTTCCTTAACTGCGGTCCCACTTATAAGGCCAACTCCAACGCACGACCCCAAACGCACTTCCGTTTTGCACGAACTCCAACGATAATTTTGACTAGAAAAGCAAGACCAAAGAAAACAAGAACCACAAGAATACATTTTACTACTCCTGTAAGTTGGATTAGTGCCTTCTTCATGCATTCATTGTTGATCTGCGGAGGCTCGATCTTGCGTCTGTGCTAGCTAAAAGTGATAGAACATCTACTAAATTGCGCTCTATCAATATATGGATGTACTCTTCTTCCCAATACAAAAACTTGCATCCATTCTACTCCCTCCGTTGCACAATACATGCCTTCTATTTGTCAAAATATATATGTATCTAGACATGTCTTAGTATATAGGTACATCCATTTTTGGACAAATGGAAGTCAAGTATTTTGGAACGGAGGGAGTACACAATAAAAATTTTAAGTTAGCACAACTAGTCTAATCTGAGAGCAGAATCGAAGATTTGGTCGGGTTCTTCCTCCTTTTGCCGACACGTGGGACATCCAGCATCCAGGTCATGTCATGAAAGAAAATAGAGTGGTAGTTGAAGCCACGAGATGTGCATCTTGGGTTAAACTGTAAATAGAATCTTACTACTCTTGAGTAACTCCAAAAGCGGCCACCGAAGATCTTTATTGGATTTGTTTTTCATCACCAGCATGTCGAGGTGAAAGATGTGCAGGTTCAGTGGGTCCTCTTGCGTTTTCACTGACATGTGGGGCCGCATGTGAGCAAATATACGATGGGTTCCGCGCGTCCGCTGGCTGGCTGAGAAGAGAGATAGAGGAGGGTTGAGCATGGACTGCAGGAAATTTGTTCTACGTACCTCGATATAGGCTCGATATAGTGGGGTGGCATGGGCCATAACTAGCATTCACGTCTAGCAGTACGGCACACGCCACCCACACGAGTCCCATCCGACACCAATTTTCTTGGAGTCCATGCTATAGCCATCTCTTCTCCCTCTTGTTTTCTCAGCCATCGCGTGGTGGGTAGGGTGGGGGTTTGCCGATAGTCGGTTTGCTCAACTGCAGTCCCACTTGTAAGTGAAAATGCAACACCGCACGCATTCCCACTTGAGCGGCGTGCCGGACCAACCATGTGGGGGTGCGATGCGAACTCGGCAGGCTTTTCCTTTTCAACTCGTAACTTGTAAAATTTGGTTCTGCTCCATGGCGCGACTGATAGATAGAAAATAACGATTTTGCCTAGAGTAATGAGAAGTTTGGTTCTGGCGCCGTTCATGCATGGAGTACGTACGAAAATTATGAAGTTGATGCGAAAGGTAAGATAATTACTGTAGTATCATATACTACTACATGGATTTGACGGAAAGATAAAAATACATATGGATCCATCAACGTTCAATGACATCCTCACTCCCTAGTGCGCCGGGTCACCAACCGATGTGTGAGGAGCAGCGGCGTTGGCGGCGAGCTCAACGTGCTTCTGAACAGTGTCGTCGAAGGTTGCCCTGCGCTCCAAGAAGGCCAGCGTCCTATCGTCCTCCTCTTGCATGTAGTATTCCTTGTGGACGATTTGCGCGTAGACGTGGGTGATTATGTCGATGGTGTCTTGCTACGCCAGGCACTGCGCGGCGAGCGTGACCTTGAGGTGGACATTCTCCGGCGCGACGGCGGGCAGTCGTAGGGCCACCAGTGCGTCGAAGAGGTTGTTACCATAGTGGCCGTTGAGGGTGGCGGGCATCGTAGAGCCTGGGCGCGTCGGCTGGAGGCTTACGTCAAAGTCGTCCGCAAGCTTCTTGACGACGGTGAACTTGTCGAGGAAACCGACGAGGACCTCGTCGAACAAGGAGACGAAGCGGTCGTCCAAGCGGCCCCTCGCCCTGGCGGCCTCAAGCAATACTACCTGGAGACGTTCCTCGGTGCCGGGCCACAGGCCGGCGTCGTGGACCATCTGGCATAGCCGGCTGATGCTCGCGCTCATCACCTCCATGGGTCTAGCGTAGCTTCTAGTCAACTGATCTTGCGGTTTGAGTGATCACTCAGCCCTTGGTTAGCGTGCGTAGGTGCGTAGGATTTCGTACTACTCCTCGGCCCTCTACTGCACCTGCCTTTGGCTGTATGATAGGTGGGCCAGCCACCCCCTGGGGCCACGTGACATTCACCCAAAGGCAATTGCCGTAAGTCAATGAAGCTGCGTCCCCCTCTGTGCCGGTGTAGTATAGTCATCTCACCGGACCTCTTGTTGGGGCCAAACGAGAGAAGTTTGATGTTTACTGGTTTATTGGTCCCCTTTGGATTTTGCGCCAAGTTTTGACCTTTGATTTAACTAATAAAATGTTAATGCATGTAAAGAAAAATGTTGTGTAAGTCACCTTAGGAAAACCAAATAATCCCAAAATACTTAGGCACGGTGCATTAACTCCCTCCTTGTTTCTTATTTCGTGACATATCAACCAATGAGAGATGTGGGCCATGCATGCTTTCAATGACTTGAGACTACCAAACATGACATGCAGTGTTTAGTTCATTGCATGTAATCCTATTAGTACTCTAGTTAGGAGTAGCAAAAGCATTAAGTTCTCTTGCCGATAGGAATAAAACACCATGTATTTATTTACAGAGGGAGTAGTACATTTTTGGTGACATGCATTACTAGATATTGCTAGTCAAATACTAAAATCCAGATGGACGTGGTAGTACGCCTAAATCCAGACGGTGGTGCTACTAGTACTAGTAGTAGTACTACCAATGTAGTAGTAGGAGTACTAGCATTGTACTACCCGTTGGTCAAATTATTACGTGCTGCTCCTCACAGTGAAGTGACAAGACCCTGCGCCGGAGATGACACCTGAGTATAGGCGCCATGTTCGGCATACCATAGTCAGCCTCACCGTCTGCAGTCACTATCATCATGGTT